>NC_073692.1:12661617-12893617 GCF_029784155.1 Uranotaenia lowii | reverse complement strand
AAATTGAGCTGAGAACTATTGCTAAAAATGAGTGAGTAAAAATTAAATGAGGACCTACATTTTTGCTATGTTTCCTCAGCGTGTAGAATTGTAAAATAAGAATAAGAATCTTTAAATCACGACACTCATTTACAAAAAATTTCATAATGTAAAAAGGGTCTTCCAAAAGTTTGGTAACTATCAAAACGTTCATAAGAGTAATAAAAAAAAATTTACAACTCTATCTGCAAAACCATCCCTAAATAGTTGATCGTTGTAGAAAAAAATTTGGTAAAAGACCCTTTAAAATTGTTTTTAAAAAGTTGAAAAATTTTCTTCTCAAATGCTAATTTAAAGGGAGGAAAAAAGTTCACACCATTCAACATATAACTTCTTTTTATCTTCCATTCAAATGTGTGAACAAGACGAAAATATTGGATTGATTCAGTTATTTTTCAATCAATTTTAAAAAACTTAATGAAATAGCGTAATAGCCAAGCCTATGAGTTACTTTACTAAAATAAAACTCACACTACAAATGTTTTATATGCCAAAACATAGTATGAAAAAACTATGAAAAATTTGATTATCAAATTGAAAGAAGAAATGTGTGAAATAGTAAAACAGAAGAAATTGTGAATCTTCCAAACTTTTTCATTAGAAGTTTATTCGAAAAAAATGCAACAATTTGTTTTGTGAAGAACTTCTACATGCATTAATGGAAATCGATGAAATTTTCAGTGAAGCTACCTACTAGTGATTTGTTTACATATGCAAATTTTTGTGACGTTCTGTCAAGTGTTTTTTTGAGATATCGCCCAATACAGAGGGTCATTGACTAAATTTTTTGGGCAGGATCGCGAAAAATTCAGGAAAGTCCTTGTGGGAGACCCAAAAACAACTGGAAATCAACTATTCGACCAAAACTCATATGGTAAATTGTTTATGGAGTCTAGGAAGATATAATAGTGAACTGACTCATAAAAAGGCCTGACTTCATTTCAGCAAGGTAAAAAGCTATTCGCTGTTAAAATAAACAAAATATGGTGGTCAAATCGTGCGCAAAATATTGGAACCACTAGCGGGAAGATATTTTGAAAAATTACGAAATGGACAGCAAAAAGAACGCTTTTGTGGGCACCTGGCAGGTTTCCAGCCAAAATCTTTTCGTTGGCATGTTCGCCAGGATGTTTCTGAGGTAAACAAGCAGAAAAAATTGAAAAAAATTATGTGTAGCACTTGAGGTGGCTGACGATCTGTGAAAGCTGCAAATCACTCAGTATTACATAATTGTTGACACAATAAATGGCGAAGTGTTTCATTTTTTTTTTTTCGAATACACTTCTTATATTTTGAAAAAAAAAAAAATTTCTATTTTATGTCAGTTCTTTGTTGTAAATCTTAAGTTTAAAAATTGGTTAGTGAAAACTGACTGTAAAAGTTTTCTATCGGATTCAATGTCATGCAGGAAAAAAGAAACCCATGCCCAACTCCAACAACTCTCTGAAGCTCTAATTATATGTTCCCTCAATCGAAATTCGATTGCGTGACTCGAACGTTAGCTGACGCCCCTTCTTTCGAACCTGGTGGTGGTCAATATCAATGACAAAACCGCCGATTTAAGAACACCATGCCCACGTGTATGCTCCGGTTTATTTTTTGTTTGGCTCAATTTAGCCCTAAGCAATATTCGACACTAGATAGAAAAACCACCGTTAAAAAGCGGCTTTCGGTTAGAGGTCGTCAAAGGCTTTCGGCGATTTCGGTGTCTATATTTATTGAAAGCGTGCTAGAGAACAACCCTTTTTTCCTGTAAATATCACAATTTAAGGGGAATAAAATTGAGTTCTCGAGTTAATGTAACACGCATCGGACGTTCGACAAGCATGTTGCGATGCACCCGAAACATAACCTACAAAAAAAATGGTAAACGGGACCTAGCGCGACATCGATAAATAATTAATGACTCTTGGAAGTGACACGAAACCGACAAACCTTGTCACGAAATGTCGATTTTCCCACCTTGCAACGACGAAGTTTTTGCTCTCCAAATCAACTGGCGAGGGACTAGGTCGACTAAGAAAGCAAGAAAAAAAAAGAATTCAAAGATTTCCTTGATTCCAATCCGATAGAAATCGATCGGCAAACCATTGCAACCAGACATGCACTTAAGCTGTTGTTGCTGCATCACGTCACAGTGCTAAGAGGCATTTGTAATTTGTTGCCAAGTGTGCCCCTCTTAGAGCGTCACGACTCTTTTTTTTGGGTTCTAATCAACCGATTTTCCCAGCACCCCATCAGCAGCGCAGAATGAGGATCGCGTGTGTCCTATTTTTTTCCATCAATGTTTGTTTGGTGCCTTAAGTTTTTTTTTTGCAATACTTCTCGACCATCAATTGAGGAAGGGAAACCTCGTTTCTGACAAAGCCAAAACCCCAATCCAATTGCGAAACGACTGTGTTAAATATTCCGATTTGACACCGAGAGAACAGACCGACTTTGGGACCAATCGAACGAACAACACAACACAATCGAATTTGATTGAGGTAGTAATTGTTCTGATTGAAATTCTGATGCGCGATGCCTGATTGAGCATGAAGGTCTCTCTTCATCCTTTGCCGACTTTCGAGGCACAGGTGAGCGCTGTCAATTTGTTGCTCGGTTCAGTCACAACAGTTCCACAACTGTCGATGATTCATGATCGAAAACAGCTGAACCGTAACAATTAATTTAATTTCGATTTCATTGATGCTATCTGGTTGGCAACTTATATGATGGGATTCACTTGAAGAGCAATCACACAATTGATTTACTCTCGTTTTCTAAAAGAGTTGAATCATAAAAAAATTACAATCCTCTTTAACCTAATTGGATGAGATTCGAAAACCTCATCCGAAGGAAGTTTAAAACATTTTGTATAACACAAAAAAAATACTTTAAACAAGTTTTCAATTGATAATCAATTACGTATTGTGTTGTGTTATGCTTCTACTTACGACTCTAGAATGCTGATAAAAAAAACTTCTTACGGTCCCTAATGTGAATTATTAGTTGATTTAACATTTCACATTGGCAACCAGGACAAGTTCCTGTTTAGAAACTGAAGTCCTTAGCAGAGCTTATCGCAATACATAAAACATATCATAAAATCAAATTTGAAATTACCTTAAGGTAGGTTGCCAGATGGTTTTAAAAAAAAAAGCGGGGCATTTATAGAAAAATTAGCGGGACTCGGCCGAAAAAAGCGAAACATTTTTGTGTTAAAAAGTTCTTAATAGGTAAATTTTTGGTAGAATATTAGTAGGGTATAAAAGCATAAGTAAGGATAATCGACAACTGAGGAATAGCTCAGTTATCAGAACACCGGCTTTCCGATTCAACTTCTATGATTTTAGGCTTAGGAGTAAACATCGAACAAAGTCTTTTCAATGCTTTTCCGCCAACTGCATCGATGGATAAAAATAGTGCAAATGGTTCAAAGTTATTATAGAAACAAAAGAATAAAAAAAATGCAGTATAGTAAACTGATAATATGTGATGTCAAAATTGAAAAAAATAAAGAAAAGACTGGTTAAATGACAAAAATTACAAATTTGTCAAATTTGACAACCTTGACAAAATTTCGAGAATTGTCAAAAATAAATAAATTGACAAGATTTGCTAAATTGACAAAATTAACAAAATAGACTAAATTGATAAAATTGCAAAAGTTTTTAAAAAATTTACAAAATTTAAAAACAACAAAATTGACAAAATTAACAAAATAGACTAAATTGATAAAATTTAAATGATAAAATTGGAAAAGTTATTAAAAAAATTACAGAATCAAAAAAATCACAAAATTTAAAATCGACAAATTTTGACAAAAAACGATAAGAATTACAAAATCAACAACTACTACAACAGCTTCTAAAATGACAAAAATTACAAAGATAAAATTGAAAAAAAAAATCAAAATTTACTGAATTGAAAAAAATGACAAATTTGGTAAAATTGAAAAAAAAAATACAAAATGCACAAAATTGACAAACTCGACCAATGGGACGAATTGGTCAATGTGGGTAAATTTGTCAGTTTAACTTTTATAAATTTCTGAAATTTTGGCAATGGAGCTAATTTGTCTTTTTAAATTTTTCATCATTCTTGTCAATTCGGTTGATTTTATGAATTTATCAAATCACTCAAGGTTTTAAAAGAAAAAAAAATCGCAGTAAAGTAATTTGCATGATTTGTATGTCAAACTGGGTAAAAATGACAAGATTGATAAAATTACAAAATTGTCAAACTTCACAACTTCGACAAAATTGACAAAATTTCAAGAATAGTCAAAAATGAATAAATTGACAAAATATGCTAAATTGAAAAAATTAACAAAATAGACTAGATTGATAAAAATGAAAAAGATGTATAAAAATTACAGAATCAAAATAAATTAACAAAATTTAAAATGCAGAAACTTACAAAATTTTGACAAAAACGATAAAAATTACAAAAACAACATTGACAAAATTGACAAAATTTCAAGAATTGTCAAAAATAAATTAACTGACAAGATTTGCTGAATTGACAAAATTAACAAAATAAGACTAAATTACATGTAATAAAAAAAATTACAGAATCGAAAAAATTGACAAAATTTCAAATAGACAAACTTACAAAATTTTGAAAAAAACGATAGGAAATACAAAAACAGCATTGCCAAAATTGACAAAATTTCAAGAATTGTTAAAAATAAATAAATTGACAAGATTTGCTAAATTGACAAATTCAACAAAATAGACTAAATTGATAAAAATTAAAAAAGTTAAAAAAAAATTAGCAAAATTTAAAATAGACAAACTTACAAAATTTTGACAAAAACTATAAGAATACCAAAAGCAACAACAACTATGAACTAAAACTGAGAAAAATTACAATGAGAAATTTTACAATAAAAAAATTTAAAATAAAAACAAAATCTACTTAATTAAAAAAAAAAATTGGCAAAATTGAAAAAAAAAACAAATTTGACAAAATTGAAAAAAAATTACAAAATGCACAAAATTGACAAACTAGACCAATTGGACAAATTGGACATTACCTACCTACCTAAGGGTCCAGCGCCGATTGACCGGCGCATAGGGCTGAGATAAAAGATCTCCACTGCTGGCGATCCGGAGCCAGCGTCTTCACTTGCTGCCAGCCGAGGTTCTCGTCAACTGTGCAGATTTCAGCGGCTAGACTTCGCCGCCACGAGCTTTTGGGCCTGCCTCTTCTTCGATGCCCATCTGGATTCCAGTCAAGCGCCTCTCTGCAAATCTCGTTTTCATCTCTTCGCAGCGTGTGCCCAATCCATCTCCACTTACGTTCCCGAATCTCGATTTCTAGCGCCTTTTGATGACACCGGCGATGAAGTTCAACGTTTGAGATCCAGTTGCCAGGCCACCAAGCGCGGATGATGTTCCGCAGGCAGCGATTCACAAAAACTTGCAGTTTTCGCGTCGTCACCGCATATGTGCACCAAGTTTCACACCCGTACAGCAATACGGATTTGACGTTTGAGTTGAAGATTCGGATCTTAGTTCGAAGAGAGATCTGGCGTGACCGCCAGATGTTTCGGAGACTCGCAAACGAAAATCGGGCTTTTCTGATCCGGGTCTCGATGTCCTTCTTGGTCCCACCATCAGGCGTAATCTGGCTACCAAGATACTGGAAGCACTCCACTGTCTCAACCTGTTGTCCAGCTACCACGAAATTGGAACGATTTTCTGTATTGATTTCCATCGACTTGGTCTTTCCGACATTGATTTTGAGACCTGCTGCCTTGGAGCTTTCGGTGAGGTCGTCGAGTTTGCTCTGCATGTCTTGTTGTGTTTGGGCGAGCAAAACAATATCGTCTGCCAGGTCAAGGTCGTTCAGTTGCTCCATGGTTGAAGGATTCCACGGCAATCCTCGGTTTGGTCTACAGTCAATCGATCCAGTCAAGATCTCATCCATTACGATGAGAAAAAGCAGCGGTGACAAAATACATCCTTGTCTCACTCCAGCAGTTACCGGGATTGGTTCGGACAAGACACCGTCGTGCAAGACCTTGCACGAAAATGCCTCGTACTGTGCTTCGATGAGATGGACTAGTTTCTCTGGGACCCCTCGTCGTCTAAGAGCAGCCCAGATGTTTTCGTGGTTCAGTCGGTCAAATGCTTTTTCGAAATCAACGAACACCAGCAGAAGAGAGTCCTGGAATTCGTTGATTTGTTCCAGTATTATTCGTAGCGTTGTGATGTGGTCCACACATGATCGTCCGGATCGGAATCCAGCTTGTTGCCGTCGGAGTGTAGCGTCGATTTTCTCCTGGATCCTGTTCAGGATCACTTTGCAGAGTACTTTGAGGGTTGTACAGATCAAAGTTATGCCACGCCAGTTACCGCACTCTGTCAGGTCTCCTTTCTTTGGGACCTTTACGAGGATACCCTGCATCCAGTCGGCCGGGAATGTTGCAGTATCCCAAATGTCAGCGAATAGACGGTGCAACATTTGTGCTGACAAGGCAGGGTCGGCTTTGAGCATTTCAGCAGGAATGCAATCGATTCCAGGCGCTTTGTTGGATTTCATGTCCTTGATTGCCGCTTCTATTTCAGCCAGCGAGGGCGCTTCCGAGTTGACGCCATTAATGCGACTTACTGTGGGCGCCTCGAGCTGCGGGTTCTGTTGGCCATTGCTATTTGTAACTCGAAAAAATTGATCAAAATGCTCAGTCCAACGCTTGAGCTGATCTGTTCGATCTGTCAGCAGCTGACCTGCTCGGTTTTTCAGCGGCATTCTTGCATTAGTCCTTGCACCACTAAGGCGGCGAGAAATATCATATAATAATCGGATATCTCCAATGGCGGCGGCTCTTTCTCCCTCTTCGGCTAGGGAGTTTGTCCAGGCTCTCTTGTCTCGTCTACAAGCTCGTTTAACTGCCTTTTCCAGCTCCGCATATCGTAAGCGGGCGGCTGCTTTGGCTGACCCGGTACATGCCTGCTCAATTCCGACTTTCGCCTTTCTCCGATCATCGATCATCCTCCAGGTTTCATCCGACATCCATTCACTTCGTCTTCCACAAACTTTACCGAGAGTACCATGGCTCGTCGTGATAAAGGCATTCTTGATTCCACACCACTGTTCTTCGACTGTACCGCCTGTCGGCAATTCCGAGGCTCGGGATTCTAGCTGTTCAACGTATGCCCTTTTCACCTCTGGATTCTCCAACCGGCGGACGTCGTATCGACACCCGACTTTCTCCTCGCGCCGTTGGACACGTGCAACTCTCAGTCGTATCTCGCCAAGGACGAGGTGATGGTCAGATGCAATGTCTGCGCTCCGTTTGTTGCGGACATCAAGAAGGCTCCTTCTCCATTTTCGGCTGATGCAGATGTGGTCAATTTGATTTTCTGTTCGGCCATCTCGGGATACCCAAGTGACCTTATGTGCTGGTCGATGGGGGAAGAGCGATCCACCGATCACCATGTTGTTGTTGCCACAAAATTCTACAAACAGCTCTCCGTTTTCGCTCATCTGTCCTAGGCCATGGCGCCCCATGATGCGCTCAAAGTCCTGATTATCGGAGCCAATCTTTGCGTTGAAGTCGCCTAAGTGGATTTGAATGTCACCCTTCGGAATTCTCTCAACCACGCTGTTCAATTGACTGTAAAACTGCTCTTTCTCCTGCAAATCGGCAACGTCAGTTGGCGCATAACACTGGACCATTGTAAGGTTTCTAACCCGTGTTCTGAATCTGGCTACGATTATTCTTTCGTTTATCGGTTCCCATCTTATGAGGGCCGCATGGGCCTGCGGGCTTAACAGGAAACCAACTCCTCGTTCCCGAGTAGCATGTTCTCCTCGTATGCCAGAGTAAAGCAGTACTTGCCCGGACTGTGTCTTGTGTTCTCCAGTGTTAGGCCAACGGACTTCGCTCAGTCCCAATATCTCTAGCTTGAGGCGGCTAGCTTCTCTAGCAAGTTGAGCCAGCTTTCCTGGCTGGGCAAGGGTCAAAACATTCCAAGTTCCAATTCTAGTCCGTGTTTTCATGCTAAAAGTCGTTGCCAAAGTTCCAATTCGGTTATTTCTTCTCTCAGTTTCTGTAACAATAAATGATTTTAGGAGCAGTAGGTTGTTAGCCTAAAGTCCCTATCCCGCGATGGGGCTGCCATCTTGGACTTAGCTGGCGGGAGCCGCATTTCATAAATTCAGCCGCTTGCTGCAAGACAGACGCTGTTTGAGCCGCCCCTGACCTGGAGAACAGACGCTCGGTTGTTGTTGCACGCCGCCCCTGACCTGGGGAACAGACGCGTGCGGCCACCTTCTCAGTCTGCATGCGACCAAAGCATCCACCGGGGTTGGGTACCCGATCTCCGCTTAGGTTACTCGCACCCCAGCCGGCACCGCGGGGAGGTAGAGATAGGAGTTGTGAATAAGAGGTGATATGACCACTATGGGGTCTCGTGTTGCACATTATCCACCGTTTACCAGCTAAATTGGACATTGGATGAGGAAAATGATACAAATTAAAATGGCTATGGCTGAAATAACAGAAACGACAAAAAAAAACTAAATTGACAAAAATTACAACCAATACAAATTATAACGAAAATTGACAAAAATGTTAAAATGACAAAAAATGTCAAAACTGTCAAAAATGACCAAATTGGAAAAAAGAATGCAAACTGGCAAAAATGAAAAAGTTAACGAAATGGACAAAGTTGACAAAAAATGATAAATTTTACACAGTTGACAAACTTTGCTCAATTGACGTAAATTTTGTCAATTGAGTAAAGTTTGTCAACGGTGTAAAATTTATCATTTTTTGTCAACTTTGTATTGTCCTTTTTGTCGATAACGTCATTTTTACCGTTTCATTAATTATGTCAATGTAATCAATTTTCTCAATTTTATCAAATTTGTGAATTTTGTCAATGTTGTCACCTTTTTTTCATTTTCGTTATTTTTTTTTATTTGTAAAATTAAACGTTTTTGTCAATTAGTTCAATGTTTGTCAATTTCTGAAATTTTGTAAATTTTGTGAATTGAGCTAATTTGGCTGTTTTCGATTTTTATCAGTTTTGTCATTTGGTCAATTTGACAAATTTCTTTTCAAATTAGCCAATTTAGTTATTTTCATGATTTTGATAATTTGTGGCAACTTCGTCCATTCCATCACTTTTGTCATTTTCGTAAGTTTTGTTTGATTTGGTCAATTTGGTCTCGAAGCAATGTCAATTTTGAAATTTTTATAAATTAAGTTCATTTTTCAATTTTTTTTTTTTTTAATTTTTGTCTATATTGTTTTTTTGGGCAATGTTCTTTTTGTTTAAGTTTTTGTAAAATTAGTCAATTTTAACAAAAATATCATGCATATTTCTAAAGTGATAAAATTGAACAAAAAAATGATAAAATGGGCAAAATTCTCCCTATTATCTAAAAAAAATTTGTGAAATTTACTAAATTTACAAGTTTACTAAATTTACAAGTTTACACAATTTTTAATTTGTGAAAAATGACAATAATGACAAAATGACAATAATGGCAAAATGACAAAATTGAAAATATTGACCATAATTGTCAAAATTTTCATACTTTTCAAAATCAATATTGAATTCGTAGGGTCGGTCGGTTTTTTTTCAAACCGAATCGTATTTTACAATTGTAATTCGTTTCTTCAATTCCAACCAAAGCGAATGTTGAATTATATGAAACACATACATGGCAGGGGCATCTTTTTTCAAAATTGTATTCCCTATGGAGATATGTTTTCTTTATTTTTTTTTTTTTTTTAATTTAAGTTACCATATGCTGTAATTCCAACAATAGTACATTGAGATTACGCTTATTTTTAACAAATTTCATAGAAACGAAATAACAGAGGATTTTTCAGGATTCAGCCATTCGAAAACCGCCAATTGGTTTCAAATTACACAAAAATTAACAAAAGAAGAAATTGTTATTTGTTCCAGCCTAATTTACGGCGGGACATTTTCGAAAAAAGCGAGACATGACCCGCTTTTGTGGGACGGATGGCAATCCTACCTTAAAGCGATTCAAAGACCTTAAAATATGTATGTAACTTTATGAGAAAAAGTGGATTTTTTTAAATGATAATTTCAAGATTTCATCATGGCGACCGTGAAAATTTTCTTCGAGATATGAGAAACTCGTTCGAGAAATGAGCCGTCTTCCTGATAAAATTCATCGAGCTGGGATTCAGATTCAGAATTTCTAACACTTCATTACTAATGCAAGGAATATTATATTGAAATACAGAGGAAAATCCCACCAGAAACAAGAACAAACATTAACTTTTCAATACACGTTGCTAATTGATAATCATGAGCTGCCCTCAGTTGTTGGTCAGTCAGTCATTAACATGTTTCGAACGTTAGGAAGTATCGAAGTCGGACTCAAGCTACATCCATTTAGTGTAGCTAACCCGTTTATCATAGCTCTAATGACCCAGGGGCCGATGTTCTCGGGGAACCCAACCAGGAAACAACATGACCGTGACCAGTTCCAAACATTTCATTCACACTCCCGGTGGTCGTCGGCGTCCTGGTCCTATATTTGTCTTAGAAACATCTAGCGGATGCACTTCGATGTTCGGGAGAAATGGTCATTATTTACCCTTGGGTACGCAAATGCATCTTTACTTAAGGACATTCAGCTAGCAGTGCATTATCATTTGATCGAATAAACTAATTGGATTAAAACTAGTCAATTTACCAGGTATAATCAGCTGAGATTTAATTGAATAAGACTCTACACGTACATTTTGTACGAAATCACAAACCCAATCACGAAGGAAAGTGCTTGTTTAACCAGAGTAAATTTGAAAACTAGCACCTCTCGTGATTGGGAGAACCATGAGATTGCGCCTGAAAGTTTGTCAATATTTGAACGAGCGTGTTCCTGTAATGCACTTTCCAAATCTTCCAACTTCTACCCCCTCGAAAGTGTTGATGCTGCTGTCATTATTGGTGTTACAAACATTGCGGCCGCCAGAACTTTTTATGATGAATATTAACATTAATAATAATAGCTTGTGGCTTCCCGAGAAGTCAAAACCCAAAGTCCGCGCTCCTAGAAGGGGACGAGAAAACCAAACACATTAAGGCTGTCTGAAGCTGCATTTAACATATTTCGAAAACCCCAACCATACATATGCATACGCACTAAGGCAGCCTTTTGTAAGTCTAGTTGGGTGCATTCAAGCATGCGCCGTTTTTCTGGCTGGCCCCGAGCGGAGAAAATGGATGCAAAAACATCACATCGGGAGGTTACTTGGATCGATGTGATGTTGATGTTGATTGTTTGCGTTCATTCATTTCGTCCGAACGAATTGAGGATGATGTGAGGGCGCGCAGTGGGCCATGAGAACTGATCATTACTCATTCGGCTGCTTCTTTCCGGGGCTCACAAATCGACGGTGATGATGTTGTGACTACACTGGTTCTTGTTGTTCGATTTTCTTGGTGGCGGAAAAAAAACCGCAATGAAGACCAGGCTGAAAAGCCGGTCGTGACTTTCGGAAGTCAAACAGTTGTGTGTGGACTGGACAAGTTTCCTTTTCGGATGCAGGAAACCGTAATTCCTGTGTTTGGGTATTTGCTTTGTTCCGCCTTTCCAAAAGGAATGTTTTATACATTCTGAACGGAAAAATGGTTCTGTTTTGGACGCAGTCGGTATGCAGTTTACATAAGTAATGGAAAAAAAATCACCTTGTCCAAAAAATATTCAACTCCCATCAATAACATGACAAGTTTAACGAGTCAGGTTTTCAAC
This sequence comes from Uranotaenia lowii, assembly GCF_029784155.1. Taxonomy (NCBI): domain Eukaryota; kingdom Metazoa; phylum Arthropoda; class Insecta; order Diptera; family Culicidae; genus Uranotaenia; species Uranotaenia lowii. The sequence continues at coordinate 12,881,842 of NC_073692.1, read as the reverse complement.
ATCACAAACTAAAAACCTTTATTCAAAGGTGATGGGAAGTATTAGAGAAACATGAGATAACAAAGAAAGAAAGAACATAAGCAGTTTATATTAAGAGTTTCTCGAAAAAGATACAACGGCTCACCGGCAGGATTCGAACCCGCAATTGCCGCTTCAGTACAAAGGCGCGTTAGCCAATTTCACCACGTTGAACGTGACGAAATATGCTTCAGTATGCGTACATGTCGAGCTCCGTCGGTCGACCCCTGGGTCTTCTATCGATACTCCATGTATATCTCGTATCTGCTCTTTGCTCACTATTGATCTCTTTGTTGTTTCTCTATCACAATCCATCGACTCAGGCTTTTAGCCCTTTTTCCCTTGATAAAGTAGGTTACTAGAAGTATAATCTTCAACAGACTAACTATCTGCACAGAGGGTGAAAATGGACTAACTAACAGACAGTTCGGTTTTCGGAAAGGGAGATCCACAGTGAACGTCATCCGATTGGTGACAGAGTACGCAAAACGCGCATATCGGAAGAAGAGAACAGGTGTTCAACATTGCGCCATTGTGACGATCGAAATTAAAAATGCCTTCAACAACACTATCTGGGAAGCTATTGCCAAAGCGCTGTGACCAACCAAAGAGTTGTGAAACACATAGACATTACTGTTGGAGGACACACCGCATCTTCGAAACAGCATATTATGATACTGCGTCGAAGGTCATCGACTCATTGGCTATGCCGAACTGCCATTATCCAAAGAGCAGCAAGAGACGTCTGATTTCAACAACTCAATACTTGACGTCTTTTCTAAGGACTCAAAGTTAGACCTCTCGTCAACGACTAGACTTCTGCCGTTTTGACCAAGAATTGCTCATCCTAACCACAACCCGTCACGTTCATCTTCCTAGAATTCTTCTAACCACGGTAGCATATCGCCCGATATGCCTCCTGGATACTGCTGGAAAGGTGCTAGAGAAAGTCGTCCAAAGCAGGATACAGCTCTACACCGGAGGTGCGAACGACCTACCCGAAAAACAGTTTGGTTTTCGGAAAGGCCACAGCACGGTGGATGCCATTCGACTAGTCATCGAAGCGGTAGACGCAGCCAGGCTGAAGAAGGGACCGGTTTTGCGCAGTCACCCTTGACGTGAAGAACGCCTTCAACAGCGTCTGTTGGCCAGCGATTGCGTCGTCGCTCATTCGATTGAGGATTCCGGCATATATCTGTAAGATGGTGGAGTGTCGCTTCAGTAACCTCCTACTACAGTATAAGACCAGTAAGGAACTGGAAACAGTGAGTGTCTCGGCAGGGGTTCCTCAGGCTCCGCAGACTCGGCAGAGTATTGTGGAACATCGGAAGAGGTCCAGTTACTCGCCACAGTAGCGATCGAGAAGGTGGATAGTTGGATGCGCTCCAAGAGCTTGCGTCTGGCTCACCACAACACCAAGATTATGCTGAACATAAACCTGATTGAGCACAATTAGGGACGATTTCAGCTGGACCGTACGCAATCGGATTCAAGCGGACCATCTCCAACAACTTGGCAATCCGCTGGAAGGAGGGTCCAGGTGAGCATGACCTCTTTCATTTTGTGGTACGGAGCGGAAGCCTCTCTCTCTAGCCTCTACTCTAGGCAGCCTTGAGCAAGCAGTTTAATATGTAGAAGCTCTGCAGCGTGCAGCGGCTAATGAACCTGCGAGTTATCAGTGCATACCGAACGGTGTCCTCGGTAGCTGCTGACGTTGTGGCGGGGGTCATGCCCATCTCGGTCTTGCTAGAGGAAGATATCTTCTGCTATGAGCACAGGCACATGTGCGGAAATATGCCAGAGAGGTCTCGATGTCCAACTGGAGGACCAGTGGGAGAGCTCGGAACGCGACCGGTTGACCCACCGCTTGATCCCTAATGTCGGATTTTAGATGATTCGGAGACATAGAGAGGTGTATCTCTGCATAACGGAATTCTTGACTGGTCACTAGACTGCTACAAATTTGTATGGGAAATTCAAAACCTTTGAAATGTTATGCGCTGCAGGTTTAAATTGATCCTAGGCCTAGTACAAGATCTCATGCCAAATTTGGGCCAGATCGGATCACGTTTAGGGGTCGCTCAACGAGCCTGAAGTTTATATGGGATTTTGAGACATTTTGTTCGGGAGAAACATGAAAAACCAGTTTTTCATCAATAACTTTGGTTCCCGTCGGCCGATTTCTTTCAAAAACGGGTTTTCTTAAAGCCTAAATTATGAAAAATATTTCATCCGAAGACTGCATTTCAATTAGAGTAAAGATAAGAAAGTTGTAAGGCTTCAAAAATGGGTTAACTTTTTTAAGGATGGTATTCATCACTGTTAATGAGTCGAGGCGGTCGAACATATTGGCGCCTCATTAACAGTGCTGAATACCACCGTTAAAAAAGTTAGCCCATTTTTGAAGCCTTATAACTTTTTTATCTTAACTTTTATCGAAATGCAGCCTTCGGATGAAATATTTGTCATAATTTAGGCTTTAAGAAATCGGCCGACGGGAACCAAAGTTATAGATAAAAAACTGGTTTTTCATGTTTCTCCCGAACAAAATGTCTCGAAATCCCATACAAACTTCAGGCTCGTTGAGCGACCCCTAAACGTGATCCGTTCTGGCCCAAATTTGGCATGAGATCTTGTACTAGGCCAAGGATCAATTTTAGCCTGCAGCGTATAACTTATTCAAAAGTCGGGTCATTTGGGGCACTCTACTGATCACGGATGCTTCATGCAGTACCACCATCGCGATGGTTTAGATATGTGGCCACGACTTCTGCACAATCGTAAGGGAGATGTGTGGGGATGCGAACACTTGACGCGTAGTCAGCGATGGGTTCACCCGGATCATGACTGCCCTGCAGAGGAGTTGGAACCAGCACTAGTTCGCGACTGGTATAGGGTAACTCCTTCGCCAGGGAGCTTCTGAGTAGTGTGCGTCTAAACCAGGCAGTAAAGCATACGAAGACTTTACCTTCTGCGTATGCCGAGGTTGCTAGGTACGTCGCGAAGGTTGTGTAGGATACCCTAACGCCGCGTATTATCCAAGTAGAAAGCGCTCTCAACGACGGAAACTGCGGAGATAAGACTTTAACTTCGGCGCAGTCGAACTTGTAGGGAAAAGAGTATTCACGCCACGGAATACTTTCGGATAGAGTAACTTCATGTCGTCGGCAGGTGAGTCACTCGAGTCAGTGTAAGATAACGTCTTCGCTGGGAATCATCTGGGAAGTTTTGTGAAGCCCTAGACTAGACTGCCCCAAATTTGTATGGGAAATTCAAAACCTGTGAAATGTTATGCGCTGCAGACTGAATCCTTGTCCTAGTACAAGATCTCATGCCAAACGCCCAACGAGCCTGAAGTTTGTATGGGATTTCGAGACATGTTGTTCTTGAAAAACATTGGAAATCCAGTTTTTAATCAATAACTTTGGTTCCCGTCGGCCGATTTCTTTCAAAAACGGATTTTCTTAAAGCCTAAATTATGAAAAAAATTTCATCCGAAGATTGCATTTCAATTAGAGTTAAGATAAGAAAGTTATTAAGCTTCAAAAATGGGCTAACTTTTTTAAGGATGGTATCAATCACTATTAATGAGTCGAGGCGGTCGAACATATTGACGCCTCATTAACAGTTCTGAATACCACCGTTAAAAAAGTTAGCCCATTTTTGAAGATTAATAACTACTCTACTCTACTCTACTCTACTCTACTCTACTCTACTCTACTCTACTCTACTCTACTCTACTCTACTCTACTCTACTCTACTCTACTCTACTCTACTCTACTCTACTCAACTACTCTGCTCTGCTCTACTACTCTACTCTACTCTACTCTACTCGACTCGACTCGACTCGACTCGACTCGACTCGACTCGACTCGACTCGACTCGACTCGACTCGACTCGACTCGACTCGACTCGACTCGACTCGACTCGACTCGACTCGACTCGACTCGACTCGACTCGACTCGACTCGACTCTACTCTTACTCTAACTCTACTCTACTCTACTCTACTCTACTCTACTCTACTCTACTCTACTCTACTCTACTCGATTCGATTAAATTCGACTCGACTCGACTCGACTCGACTCGACTCGGCTCGACCCCCTCTTCAAGGTTATCCTAATACTGAACCACACGTGAACTAGCTAAGGATATGCCACCAAGAACTTCTCCCGTCATAGTTATGTAGGACTTACACTTTTTCGTCTCAACGGTTATTTCACCAAAACGAGTCCAGACGATTTCGTTTACGTTCCCACCAAGGTGTTAGCAAGCTCAGCTTCCGTTAGCATCTGTCAGAAGACGTAGATCTTTTCTGAGTGTTGACCACGATTGACACTTTTGTGCTCTGTAATATCCACTTTTTTCTTGCATCTTATTTACTTTCCAGGCCCCTAAGTGCAGCCTGTCGAGTCTTGAGGCGCCTTGGGACTTTGTTTTGCACAAAGGCCTTTTTTTGCTCTTGGACACTTCGCAGCTCTTGGAATTGCTCTCTCCTCAGCTGCGTTCCATACTACCTATGCTTCTACCAGTTCGTCGGTCTCTGTCGGGTCACAACTTCAGTGGTCCTAAAGCTATTCCATTCGGGGTCCAGGCATATGATTGGCCAGGTCCCTTAAGAGTTTCAAGCTCAGCGTAACAATAGCGGGTATTGGGAGAGGTATCCTAGGCCAGCTATTTCTAAATGTTTAGCACAGCGAAGGTTGGCAAAGTTTCGCCAAGAGATTTTCTAGGTTTGTATCGAGAAAAGCAGCCAACTCCCTCAAGGAAAAGTGATTACCATCCCTGTCTAATAGGTCTAATAGAATCCGGATTCATTTTCAGCCTCTATCAGAAAAAGTGATTAGAGGTAATGGATACAATTCATGCTAAAACAGTGTGATTTTAAAATTTTAGTTTTGACTCAAAAATATTAAAAAATATAGAGTCGTGCAGCATGAAAATATAATCTTAATTTCTAGTTTCTCACCGGAAAATTGAGCGAATGAAAGCACGCACAAATATCACCACCTCAACCGCCTACTCAACCTTAGATTAGATATTTACTCACTCACTCAAAGCTCACTCAACTTTGATTAACCATCCATAATCATGTCACAAAAGCATCACCATAAAAGATCACCCGCAAGAGGTCGGAACTATATTTACCTGCAAAGAAACGAAAAAAGAAAGGTTTATTAATAACGGCTAGTTTCATTTTGAGTTCACAGTCATGTTGGTAATAAAACTAGTAGTGATAAATGACACTGGATGCCGTGAATCATCCGAAAGTAAGAGCGCTTTCGCACGGTTGTTTTCCTTCCAGTACTAATGAAAAGAAAAATTCTTATAAACAGTAATAAACTGAGTAGATAATTTAGGAGAGTTTAGGGTAAAAGGGCTTTTAAAATGACTCAAATAAGGGCGGATCTATCTGGGAAATGATTTTCGTTAGGGCGTGTCAAATATTGAAAACTTAAATTATATTTCAGTGAGGGTTTTTTAAGCAAGATAGGCCATCTGCGTATGTTAGAAGGACCAACATTTTAAGAGTTAAATAATAAAAATTGTTGTCACGCTCTACTTTGGTTCCCATTTGATGGGAATTTTGCCCATTTTCTGAGCCTTAAAAGACCCAAACAAACATTAACCTCCGTCTGTTAGCAGCTTTTATTCATGGCTCTAGAGCGTGTGTGGGTGGATGGGAAGTTGGGAAGTGACAAGTTTTATTAGCCATTCAAACTCAAATGTAAAACGAGCCGATTGTTGAATGCAACTTTGTGGTGCTGCTGTCTCAAAGACTGCAGCGGCAGACAGACAACAGCTTCCACCCACATGGCGTCAAAATCATCACAACTTCTAGCAGCTGCGATGTCTGTTTACATTTGGCTCCGTTTGTGTGAATTTCTTCGGGAAAATCCGAGCACAAGCCAGATGGACAGAGCCGGTCGTTCGAAAAAATAAAGGTCAGCGAACCCTCCTCGATTGGAAGACATGACACGCACGTTTCGTTGATTGACCCCGAATAGTACGAGAAATGAAACGGAAAAAGGGAAAAACCCGTAGAAAATTTGTCAATTTCCAACCCTCAAACGCGGGTGATCCGGCCAATTTGTATAACCCGATAACATCGATTACCACAAACAGAGGAACAAGTTGGGAATCGAATGGAGGGGAAAATTTGGTTCGGAAAATCATTAACATTTTCTTCATTAGGGCTTCGATCGATTATGGCGTGTGAAACTATCAGCAGCGAACAGCTGCTGGTGTCGGTTTAATAGTTTCCAAGTGACGATTACAATTTTTGAGGTAGGGATATTTAAGAACACCTGTCAATATTGGCTGGTGGAGGTCCTACAATCCGGCTTGAAGGACCAAAACAAATCATCGAATTTTCATTTTTTTTTTTGTTTTCTCTGGCACTGTCAGCTTTAAAAAACTAAACCCTTTAGTCACGATTATTTTAAGACGTGATCACATTAATTGGAAAATGGATACCGTGAACTGGTTCAACGCTTATTATTCCGCAATCCGCTTTTTTTATCTGTATGCTTAATGTAAATAAATAAACATACAAACAAACAACCATCATCATCGAAATAACATCCAATTTGCCAGATTTAGTCCTGAGCTTACACCAAAAGCACGCCCCCTTAAACACATCACTGGAAAGTAAGTGACATGGTACATCCACTTCACTTCTCTTGAAGTTTCTGGTTTAGCGGTGGGTGGTTCTGCTACTGTCAAACTTGGTCACGACTCCTCGAAACAGAGGAAGAAGCAAAAAGCTTCAGCCCGGAATCGGAACCGCGAAAAATTGGGATCACGACCTGACGGCGCAATCCTCTTCATGACTACGATTTCGAGACTTCGACTCCGACTTCAACTTATGCTGATGGTGATGCACCTACCTACCTAAATGTGTTGTTTTTGTTTGCTCCATTTGCTTCCATAACGTCAGCCGCCATCATTATTAGCTTGTAGCTGTCAAAAGTCACTCCAATCCGGGCGGCGCGCGGTTACGCTCGTGCCCAGTGATCGGGGTGCTACCTATTTTTTTTAATATTCTCCTTCCCGACTAAACCGGGCGACTTCCCCCGTGGCCGAAATGGTTTTCCGTTCTTCCAAGAGCCCTGCAATCAGTGCGATGGTTCTCACGGAAGGTGCTTCTTAGCGTTATTTTTTGTGTCTGGTACTACGATACAAAGCTGCAATTTGGACAGCCGTTTGATTAATGTATGGCGTTTGTGGTTCTTAGAAGGATTGGGTTTCAAGCCAAATGGAAAACGTTTTATAAAGTTTCACATAATAGCATCAGAAAACATCTTATTTTTGCTTATTTTTATATCAACACTATCCAGTATCATAAAATTGAAACTTAAATGAATAAAAACCACTTTCAGAGAATTTAACGAATTTAAACATTATTGTTCACTGAAGGCGGCCTCAAAAGATCGAAACGTAAAACCGATCGAAAAAAAAATGTGAACTGAAAATTTTTTGCTCCTGTATTTTATCGACGGAATGAGTCTTTCAGACTTTTTTGAAAATCAGTTGGAATCTCTGTGTATGATCTCAATAAGTAATTTTGCATTTGAATGAGAGATTTTTAGCCAACTGGGGTGTAATCTCTTAGCGTATGTTTGGATGAAGCCCGTCATTGTCAGTTGATTGGTAGGCGCCTGGCCCTTAACCCCATCACGGATAAAGCACTAACCACACTGACGGTACACTCGATTTCATTTGTGGGAAAAAATTTCCAACAGTATGCAATGGTGATTCCAGAGTGCGCATCGATCGCTTTTGATGAAATTGTAAATTGTAAAGTGATACAATCCGGCTGAACAGTAAAATTTCTTCAACAGGGTAATTTTTGGTCAAATTATGCAGGTTCGCAATAACGAAAATAGTCAGATTTTTTTTTCTTCTAAGTGTCATGTCTATAAAGTCAGTGGATATAGTGGTGCAAGTAGCAGTAGTGGTGAACCGGGTTGTTAATATCGCTCAACTCGAATTAACATCCGAGGACGAATCCTCGATGGATAAAAGGGAAAGACTTTGGTAAGAAGACAGTTTCTTTGCGAAACTTCGCAATTAAATATTAGTTACCTTAATCCCTTCCAAAATGTCATTTTTCGGAGAAATTAAAAAAAAAGTGCATTCATCCAGTAAATTAACTACATTCATTACAGAATTTTTCAGAAATTTAGAATAAGATTTTTTTTGTCCTGCAAGGTTTACAAATTTAGAAATTCTTTCTTGAATATGCACCCATGGTACACAAATATTTAGAGTCTTATTTTCAATCAATCATGCTATAAAATCACACTCGCACAAGACAGACAATTACTCCCTACAACAAAAAACGCTTCCTATTAAATTCATAGATTATCAGTCATAGTGATTGGAAGCGTGCAAAAAATGCTATTTCAAGAACAAAAATGTGAAATTTTCATAACATAAACAGCAAATTATTTCCCAACAAATCCGCAACAGTAACAAATGATACCAAAATCTCAGAACAATTAAAAATTCAATGTTTGCAAAACAAATCCACATTTCCGATAAAAAATGCAAAAATTAGTTTTTGATTACAATCGGCTACTCATTTAAAAACCCGTTAGCATCGTTCCACCTTCGATTAGTTCTCGCAAAATGTTCCTCGGAGGTTGTTTCCGGAATCCGCTGGAAGTGCTCCCGGTCGGGATGCAAACCATGCAGCTGATTGGGCTGTGGGGTGAACCCTGGAAGGCCATCAAGTTTGCCATCATCGCCTCCTGGATGGCGTTCATGTTCGTGGGACCGAAAACAACGCTCGAATTTGGAGGAGTTGGGTTCGATTCCTTTGCCCGTGGGACGGCCGAACTGATTTATTTTACCGATTTCATATCGTCGATGGTGCTATTTGCCTTTCGTAGGAGATCTTATGTGCGGATGATCACTATATTGCAGGATTCCTTCCGGGAGTGTGCAGCCGATGGACAACCTGAGGCTTGCAGGGTTGCAATCCTGGCCTTTAATTGGAAGATATTTCGATATTCGAGGGTCTACGCCTGTTTCATCGGGAGTTGTTTGATCTTCTACGTTCCGCTTCCGATGACGGCTACGTTTGTCAACTATTTCAGCGCAATGCAGACCAATGGATCGGTTGAGTTCGTTCTACCGTTGGAAAATCAGTTCTACTGGTTGGATATTCGCAACAACATCCGTCACTACGTGATCTATATGAGTATGTTGACCCCGGCTGTTTGTGCCTCGGCTTGTCTTAGCACCGTGAAGGGAACGGTCTTGTTTACAATCATCCGATACGGAGCGACACTTTTTGAACTTGTTTCGTTGAAGATTCAAGCATTGGGTGCTTCCTTTAAGGATGGCTCGGAAGATGATATAAACAAGAGTAACGAACGCCATCAAGAACTACAGCAGATCATTAAACTTCATCAACGGGCTTTGGAGTACGCTAACCTGCTGGAAAGCACCATGCAACACATCCTACTGTCACAATTTGTCAACTGTATGCTCATCTCTTGTCTGATGATGTTCTACATTTCGAGTGTAAGTTTCTCCAAACAAAGTGGACGGATGAACGGGTCAGTATCAGAGTTCAAATTCATTAAACGGAACCTTTTTTTTGTTTCGCTCTTCTTCCTTATTGCCGCTGGCCTCCGGGGGAGGGTCGTTCATCATCATCATCATCATTATTCATAGACCTACGGTCCGAATGTCGTCAATATGGTGATCTTGTTTGCCGTCCTGATGGTGGAAGTGTTTGCTTACTGCTTCAGTGGCAACGAACTCAGCGAGAAAGTAAGTCACATTTGGATTGAAACACCGAGAGAAATGAAATGAAATTTAATATTTTTATTTTTGGAGGCTGCTTCGGTGGCCAACGTTATCTACTGCTATCCGTGGTACCGTGAGCCGGTCCAGATTCAGAAGCAGATTCGACTGATGATTCAGCGCAGCCAGCGGAAGGTTGGCATCACTGCCGCCAAATTCTACTTTGTGGATATCGTCCGATTCGGACAGGTTGTGCAGGCTTCGTACTCGTACTATCTGATTCTGAAGGAGAGGTTTTAAGCTGCTGTTTTGTGGTAAATTCCCAAGAAACGTTATTAAACTCTGTATAATTAGAATTTGGAACTACTAGAAATCATCTGTTACCTATAAGTATTTTTTTTAAATAATTGACATTGTCCTTAGTCTTTCGAGGATAGCTTGAAATATACCGTGAGAATTATTCTTCAATGGCGACCGTCAAAAATGAGTTGAACAAGATCGGATGACCGCTTCCCAAACTTGCATATTAAAAAAATCCTCTCAACTTTTAAACATGTCACGTATTTTTTTGATGATCATCACTACTGAATGCAATCGTCAAAGAATATGAATTCACTACGATATTCTTCAATTGCAGTTGAAAAGGTTTTAAATTAATTCAAACTGCCTTCTTCAACCAACGCGAGCGCAACGCTAAATTGGGTGAACTGCCGCAGTTGCAGTGCGTTCCGAAAATGTGGAAACGACACAAGGAAAATTCCCATGTTACCTAAAATGAGCAACCAATCTCGCATCGAAAACACAGAAAAGCTAACTAGCGAATCATTAACGGATTGATTTACGATTGTCGCTAATGAGCAATCACGTTGTGATTCCGCTGAGTTGACCACCCGGTCACATAAACCTTCTCCGGGAGATGGGACGGAAGCAATCAGCGGCGTGGCGGCTGTAGGTTTGATTTTATGGCACCATAACATTGTCCTACGCGAATATGCTCTTAGTGTGCGAATCATAAATGAGAGTTGCGAAAAAAAAGCTTTCATACAGTTGATTTTTACATTCCACCTGGTTGCGTGGAAAAAAGTGCGAAAACTTTCGCCAATCCAAGACACTTTCCTACGATGCTTACAAAAAACTGACTCCATTTAGCACAACCCCACAATTAACCTTCTTGAGATAGTTATAGTGTCTTTTTTCTACTTAAGTGCTGTAACTGTTATTTTTTGCCCTGCTTGCGCGTCATATGCAAAAGGCGTCCTGCGTCAAATTTGTCGTATAACGGCCGGCAACAGAAAACATAAAAACAAGCCCTTCTATATGCGATAAAAGTCATTAAAACAAGAACTACTCATCATCGTTGTGGCGTTCCATCCAAGTTGGCCGGTTGTTGTCATATTAAACAACTCATACAGAAAGTTCAAGGGACAACCTCCTTGGATTGCGAGCAAAGTTCTCGGGAAACGTTTTAATTTTGCTAGCCCTTCTCAATGGATTACTAGATGCTCTAAAAGAGGTCGGTTTATATGCGGGTGCCTCTTTTAGGGTTCGAAAATTGTCAATTAATAAAACTCAATCCCATCGTCAAGTCGTATACAAATAAGCAACTATGAGCCCGATGACTTAATATAGAGAGCGGAAGTATTCGGGGAAATCTGCAGGTCAAAATTCGAAAAAGTTAAAAAAAGTAGTATATTCATAAAGTGTGCGTTCCGGGTTTGCGTAGAAGACTTGCGTCGAAGCAACTGCTTGTATTATCATGGTGGTGCGCTTCAATAGGGAATTATTCACAGTAATAAATAAACTGACACAGAGCAATAAAAAACTTAACGAATGCTTGGCTGCGCTGGCGGTTGCAAATAAACGAGCCCTACAGTGTGTTCAAAAAATGTAGGGAAAGTGCAGTTTTAGTTTTTGACGGCTTACTTCGACTGACTTCGACTTACTTCAACTGACTTGACTGATTGGACTGACTTGACTGATATGGCTGACTTGACTGACTTGACTGAATTGACTGACTTGACTGACTTGACTGACTTGACTGACTTGACTGACTTGACTGACTTGACTGACTTGACTGACTTGACTGACTTGACTGACTTGACTGACTTGACTGACTTGACTGACTTGACTGACTTGACTGACTTGACTGACTTGACTGACTTGACTGACTTGACTGACTTGACTGACTTGACTGACTTGACTGACTTGACTGACTTGACTGACTTGACTGACTTGACTGACTTGACTGACTTGACTGACTTGACTGACTTGACTGACTTGACTGACTTGACTGACTTGACTGACTTGACTGACTTGACTGACTTGACTGACTTGACTGACTTGACTGACTTGACTGACTTGACTGACTTGACTGACTTGACTGACTTGACTGACTTGACTGACTTGACTGACTTGACTGACTTGACTGACTTGACTGACTTGACTGACTTGACTGACTTGACTGACTTGACTGACTTGACTGACTTGACTGACTTGACTGACTTGATTGACTTGACTGACTTGACTGACTTGACTAACAGCCTGAAAAATTGGTAGACTCATTTATCAGCTATCAAACAAACTGGCTGACAGGCTGGTAAACTAAACTAACTGTCGACAGCTTTCATGCTGTCTATTGTTTATTGTATGGAAAAGTCGAAAAGACCAACTGGCTGTCAGGCAAAAAGTCTGACTTTCAAACAAACCAAAAGACTGTTTGTCAGTAAATGTGACAGATTGCTGGCAAACTAACTGAGAGACTTTCTTACTGACTGTCAGAAAACTGGCTCTCAGCTAGATAATGAAACTGACTTAATTCTAACATTCAGACAGGTGATCAGAGACATAATATTTTGTCCAGACAAAATTATTGTTTTCCAGACATACTTACAGACTGTCAAACAAAGTGACTGATTGTTGAGTAGACTGTGTCGTTTTCAGACTGACTGACTGAATGTCAAAACATCATAAATGTCAGTTGAACTGACAGGCTGTAACACTAACTGACTGGCTGTCAGTAAGATTCATAATATTCGAATAAACGGATTGACTGATATGCTGATTGCCAGAGAGACAAAATGAACTTTTAGATTGCCTGATTATTAGACAATCTGACTTAGACAGTCTGTTTGACTTACTGACCTTTAGACTGATAGGTTAAAAGTCAGGTAGATGAACTATTGACAGATTAATCACTAATCATACTGACTGGACACTCGATCTCGTTTTCTGGATAATATTACCAACAGTACGCAATATCGATTCCAGAGTGCGCATCGATTGATTTGAAAAAATGCTATCCCAGTTAGGAAATGCCACCCAACTTCTGAAAAAACAGGCAATTCTTACGATAAAATCGGGCTAAACAGGTACATTTTTCCTATAGGGCATTTTTGGTTACATTTTTCATGTTCGCCACCTGCCGTCGTTATTGCGAACCTATAAAATCTGACAAAAAAAATAGACAGAAAATCGTTGAATTTTTGTTCTAAGTGTCATGTCAGTGTGATCAATGGATTAACTGTCAAGTAGACTAGTTGTCAAATAAACATATATTCTGAAACTTATTTTTTCAACTGACAGGCTGTCACACAGACTAACTGATCAACACAGATACAGCCTTTCAAACTGACTAGTGGTAGGACTGACCAAATCTCAGGTAGAATGATTCAGGGTTAGACAGTTTTAAATTGATATTATAGCTCAAATGCTGTCACCAATGTATTTTTGGGTAAAATGCTGTGACTGGTAGACATAGTATGAGCAATAAATTGGATGCTGCTTTCAAATCATTGATTAATCCAAAAGGTCCTTCACCTCTACAAGTGGCTCTATTTATTACCTCCGACAAATGGTAATCAACTCCCTGGCGGGCGACACGGTAGCTTAAAACCGAAAAACGAGCAATCACATTTAACGGCTGAAATCACGCGCGCTCTTCGAAAGGTTCGGAAAGTGAGAGTGAACGTTGTGTTTCCATGATATGGGCTCATATTTTGTGGGCAAGGCTTCAACCGGATCCGTTCCAAACAATTAACTTCTACCTGAATTGGTTGGCCGACTTCATGGATCATGATGATATCACTTAATTTAGCCGACCAGCCAGCTTCACCAGTTCACAAACTTAATCGAAATTCTCTCTGATTACGAGATTTGTGTACTTGCTTGAGTATTACGTTTCCCTCCATTTTGACTTGTGCATTTGAGCGGAAAAAAGCGTCTTACATTTTTTCGATCACTCCGAAGGTACCGAAAATTCCACCGGGATGACGTCAACCGGTCAGCTTCGAATGAGTGGGACAAATTATTTGCTCGCAGCAGGCCGGCGGCAGCATAAAATGAACCCATCAACGCACCAGAAACCATGACAACGCAACGCGTCGCCGTGCGATTCAAATTTCGTCGTGCGATTGAAAATAGAACCCGCGAGACACGAGACCAAACCGGCAATGGTCACTTGGATCGTCCGATTCTTTCGTCTTGTTTCGCCTCCTCCGATGTGTATATTCTTGTAAGAGCGCCGCTGCTGTGACTGTGCTGTGAGAATGAAGTGTCATACTTCTTTTTTTGATCACTGATGTCGCTAGTTAGTGCGCTTGATGGGAAGCGTTTGTCGGAAGAACCGACTCTCTAATAATAACCTTTGCGGAGGACGGATTCTCCCACATTTGCGATTACCGCCGGCTTGTGTAATCGTTTTGGGGTTGATGTTTAAGATATGACGCTCCTCTCAAAGTTTTTTGTTTTTGTTTTTGGATAACATCAGGGAGACGGTCATTATTGTGTTGTTAGTCAACGGGATAGCACTTCTGTTGTTTTTTTTTTTTTTTTTTTTGGTAGCTTTTCCGAGCATGTTCAGAACTTGGCACTTGGCAAGACGCGTTCGTGACCTCGTTCATTGATCCGAACTGCTGTAGCTGGGTTTGGACTTGGTGGGGTGTTCAGATACGTCATTCGATGATGTTGTAGCTACGGGCTATTTGGATTACGTGAGATGGACCAACGCGTAATCCAACCTGATCCCTCAGATTTCGCAAACATCTTTTGTGCGATCTGATTATTCTCCCGTCATCATTAGAGGGGGAACAAGTGAGATGATTGAACTCCTCTTTTAGACTCTTCTGAAAGCCGATGACGGAAATATCTCGCGGACGGATTCCTGCACACCAAAATAAATGCCAAACCAATTTTTGCGGTCGAGTTGTGCGAAACAAGAGTTTCAAATATCAATCATTAATATTAATCATTTTAGGTAGTGGTGGTGGTGATTTGAGCTGATTGTACCGACCCCCTTGTACATACTCCCCTAGGTTGATTGCCTCCAGAATACATTGTGCCCGGGGCCGGGACCCCACCTTGGGTTTGAAAAATTGCAAAGCTCAATTTTAACGTTTCCCTACCGCCTCCAAGTGTAGATTACTCCTCTTAACAACCCCCTCCCAAGAAGCGAAAGGAAGCGGCGAGTGGAATTAATCAACGTTTTGTTGTTGCTGCTGCTGGACGTGATTCGTCGAGCTTCTTTTCCTGATTTGTTATTTGTGGGGATTCGCTACTGCTGCTTACTCTTGGTTGTTATTGTTACTCTTGCTGCTTCAAGCTAGCCGGTTTCGATGGTAGTGTTTGGAGTTCACCATCAGACTTATTATAGGTCACAGCTGTTATTGATTGTTGTTGTTCGGTGCGCTGAAACAAGGTGCTGCTGTAGCTGGCAGGTGCTACGAGATGAGATCACCTTCCTTAGCACAGCAGTCAGCGACGTGACGGCAGCAGATTTATGGGCTTCGTCTAATCGTGCGCGCTCTGATTGCACCTCCTGGTGCCGGCCGATGCTCTGCCTCCGGATTAGCTTTCCTCTGCGCGTAAAATGTGGTCCATTCGGTTTGTTTTTGGGGTCTCCGACATACTTTTGACCAAGCTTCAGTGAGCAAATTGTCAGATGATTAAGTATAAGCTTCCAAAGGCTTATATGAGTGGTTTCAGCGGCCCAACGCTCTAATATTTTTATCCTTTATAGGATCATCTTAATGTTAACTTTTTTACGGTGTATCTTATGAAGTTTTTAGTTTTGGTCGGAAATAATTTTTTACTGTGCTGTGAGTGCTGTTCGCGACTCATACACAGAATTCTCTTGAGCGGTGTCATGGAGTGACTCGCTGGGAGAGCAGGTTTTGAGTTCCCCTAAAAGACGTATATCACGTCACTGAGCGACTGGTTTTGCCGAGGGATTGCAGTGGAGAGAGAATTCTTTGCATTTGGAATGGTAATGATCAAAATTCCACAACTGCTTAACAAATTGCAACAATTTGCAACAATTAGCACATTTTCACTCTCTCTGAGCACCGGTTTCTCTCATTTTAACTTAAACCTTCTAATTCTCTCTAACAAATTACCACAAATTCAATCATTGGCTGCAAAATTTGTTTGATCATTGACGTTGATTCTCCGTTTATCTCAGTCCCCTGGGTTTTGCGGGATTAATTTTCTGAGGAGTCACATTTACAAATTGTTGAGAGCACGGTAGGGTTGTTCAAGCTAAATAATTTCCAAAAAATAGATCTTGTGTCGATACGTTACTTTGAATGCTAGGGATGTTCAAGCAAAATAATTTTCCGCAAAGTTGACACTGCTACAAAACGAAACTCCAGTTAAAATTTTTTTCAACGTTCGTTTAACGGTTTCCGAACAAATTATGGTTTATTTACTACTTGATAAACTTAACAATTTTTAAGTGCATTGAATGTGAAAAGATGCATACTTAATTGGCTTAAGGGTTAGCTCTAGCACAACACGCCCCCTAACAGAACTTCGAAACTTAATCTGGAGGGTGAGCTGTACGCGAAAATAAAGCTGAAGTATTTAGCATGTTTTAACGAAAAATAAAGGGTGAAGTCTAAAACGGAGCGCTTGCTTAAACATACATAAAAAAGGAACTTCGGACAACTCCTAGGATAAAAATTTGATCTTATAAAGCGCATTGGGTATGCTCCAGGAAAATACCATTTTTTTCTTATGAACTAGAAAGCTAGTATTCAGAACGAGGTTTCTTAGTAGCATGTTTTGCATTTGATTTTTGCATACAAGAGACTTATTGTGTGCTGGTCTAACATGGCTATCAGCCATGACAACCAAAATGATTTCAGTTGATGTAAAACGTGTTTTAGTGCCTCGCATCTCCAAAATAGACTGTAACTACGATAGATTCAGCTAGTCTGTTTATGATTGATTCTAGGCATTGAACTATAAACATAGTAAATTAAACTATACATCTATGATTGATTGCGAGAAAATAGACTAATTTTCTCCAACGAATTACAATTTCACAAAACGTTGAGTATTTCCAGGTTTGCGTGTAGTAAATTTTCACAGCGGAAAAAATACAAAAAACCACGGCTTCAAACGGCAGGTAAAACTGTGGAATTTACAAAAATTAAATCTATCAATAGCTTGACTATTTTTTCCTAAAACCTCCCTGCCTCCTTCTTCCAAGAGCACGAGTTGCTGGACATGGCCCACAAACGAATATCAAGGTGTTCGTTATCCGGGCGAAACTGATGGTGCTGCCGAAACCAAACTGAGGCACCTGGACAAGCTAGGCGGATTTTTTTTTTGCCGTGAGACCCCGATCAATCAAAAGAAACCGGGGATCGACTGGTGTCAAGAAAAATTGCAACCAAGTGCCCAGCAAAAAAGCATATTTTTTCGTGAACAAAACCTGACTTGAATCGTGACTTAATCGACGTTTTCCCAACGATAGCATCTTTCGGAATTTTTAATTTTAAAAAATTATAATAATATTTTTTTCTGCAGGATACTTTCCCGATCGACCCGATCGATCGCATAGAGTCCGGTATTTAGAAAACGTGTGCATTTTGTGCATTTTTATCGTACCCCCTCCCGATGACAGCAATAGCAAGTCTATGGAGGAAGTTAGTCATGGAACGAGTATTTATATTAGAGAGTTGGAATAAATAATCAATATAAAATACAAAATTTCAAAATAAAATGAATAATTTCTACTTACAAGAAAGAAAGTAATCAACTGATGACTTCTAAAATAAACATATGTTGAATCTACAATATCTATAGTTGATCTCATAAATCCAATTATATAAATATTATCGAGTCTATTATGGTTACAGTTAAATTAATTATACCAGTATAGTTGAGTTTACTATATTTATAGTTGAATGCATTACATCAATCATACGATTATGGTTGAATCTATTATAATTATAGTTGAATGCATAAAATCAATCATTCGGCTATGGTTGAAGCTTTAATATGTATTGTTGAATGCAAAATATCAATCAGGTTATCTATTATATGTATATAGTTGAGATCTTCAGATTTATAGTTGGTCGAGAATCAATCAGAAATATAATTGATTATGAGTGGAATATTGTTGAAAAATTATATTTTTTCTCCGTGTAGTACACTTTCTGTGGGCAGGTGCTTTCAGCATTTGTAAGATGCTAGCCATCATAACTTTGAAAGATGTGCCTTAGAGTTAAGTAAATCAGAACTCTTCAAAGAAACCTGAAATTCCACCCAGATACTGTATGTTTGTGTTGGTTTTCCTTTTCCAAACATTTGATTCAAAACATCTAATTCTATTGCTCCATCTGCTATCAATGCGATTTATTCGACTCACCGGTGTAAGGTTTATTCGGCCTTATAACCTATGGTTGAGCTACTTTCGGTTGAATGACCCCTTCCGCTGAACATCCTTCGGCCTAATGATCCATTCGACCTAAAATTTTTCTGCCTTGCGACCTCGAGCTGAATGTCTTGAGTCCCTTGATTAAGAAAGCACTTGTTGTAAACCTATTAAGTTGTACAGACTTTTGTTCTGTTAAAAATATAAATTATGAGGAGGGTAGTTTAAGTTCAAATTCATTGGCAAATTTTTCTGCAAATCGATCGCAATCTCTGGCTAATACTGAGAGAAATCCCTAGCTTGACAACTTAATTTTAGTAGGTGCAACAGACAACAATTATAATTGGTGCAACGTCAAGTCCGCTGACAATTGCTAATATTCATGGTACAGTACTATAATCCTATTCGGTCATTCGCCATGCAATTTGTCCCTTCCCATTTCAAATATGACAAGCCTGTCATAGCGCCAGCAGACTCACGACAGGATGCCGCTAATTGATGATTGACATGTTTGCAAAATCGAAGGCCAGTTACGCCGTACGCTAACGCACCTTGACCCAGTTTCAATTTCTAAAGCGTTGTTCGAATCGGTTTGGTCAATTTTCTGCGCTCCCGAAGATTTGCTTTCAAATAATTTGGGCTACCTCTTAGAGGGAACAGTTCATCGTGAAAAGGTATTTCGAAAGATGATAGTTTTGCGCTGGCTCCACACCACCATCAGCGTAGGAGGGTTTGAGGTTGAAATTTTCGAGCACAACAAAATGTGTATGTACTCTACCAGACTAGTCAGTCAGTCAGTCAGCCTGCCAGCCTTCGGTGGTATGAATCAGTTTTAATGAGTTTAATTTGGTTTTTGGGTTTCAAACGATGGCGCTGAAATTTATGAACTAGGTGGGTTTTTTTTTACCGGTGGACAAGCGAACAATGAACAGCCCCAACTGCGATAATTGTGCACACAGTCTCAGTTCTTGGTCAAATTACCGTGTGGGTACAGACCGAGCTTGAGCTGAAGTTGGCCAATTTTCGTTTGAATATAAATGAGTCAATTTTAGGGATTAAATTGCTTTTTTCCGTTCTCTCGGCTAATGACACATCCATTGAGGTACATGGAGGTTGTTAGAACAGCGAAGTTTGCTCGGTGTATGAAATTCGAACGAATGAGTTGAGTTGAGGGTAAGTTTTTGGAACATAAACTATATAGAAGTTTCCAACATTATGAATGGCGGATGAAATTACAGGTAACGATCATGTCGGAGCTACATTACAAAGGCGGTGTTTCATTGTTTTTAATAGTTTCGAAATTTTTTGAAACAAAGGTAGGGCTCAGAAGTTTGATCGCTCAAAAGGGTAACGATTATTTTTTGTGAGTAATATGAATGGACAAAGCCGGATTGAGAATAACTTCTTAATGTTCTTGATGTTCTCAAATTTATAGGAATTACTAGTTGACTCGATGTGCTATGCTACATCTTTTAATATTAAAAAAATGTAAAAATTTTTTGTGATTATTATTTTAAATTAGAACTGCAGCTGGAGATTTGAATTGCAATACAAAGATTTCCATCTCCCACTACTTGAAAAAGGTTGGCGTTTCCAATTATCATACTCTTTTATAATACTTAAAATTCCTTTCATATCTCGTTCGGAGCACCGTCCTTCTCTCTCCTCTTCACACTACAAGGCGGAAGGGTTTATAAGAGTCTTAAACATATATATCGTACCCACATACTTTCCCACACCAAATTGGATTCCATTGGCTTGATTAATTCTGAAGTTATACCAACAAAATTGAATAAGCGCCCCTATTTCCTTCCCATGATCATTATAAGAAAGGTAATGTGTTAAATAATAGTAGAACCATTTCTCGTGCCCTAATCCTTTTCCATGTGAAATTTGGTTCCAATTCTTGAAAAGGTTCTCTAGTTGTCGCAAAACTTGAATGAGAGCCTCCCTCCTGCTTTCCTATATCTCCAATGTAAGAAAGTAAGAATGAAGGGGTTTCATATATCTGCTTGATGATGAGTTCTCAAGTTATGGAAAAAAATTGTAAAGGAGATCTTTCCCCTTTCCTATCTCAGTGGAAGGAGGGAGTGGATTCAAATATCGATAGGAACCTCTTGTGTTTCCAAAAACCCTATTTCTAGGCCTTAAGAAGGCCTTCGACACTCTTATATTATGGTATATACTGAAAAAATGGAGTGTTACGACATAAGAGGCCTAGTCAACGATATTATACGCAGCTACATGGCTAACAGGAATCAATTTGCCATCTTAGGTGTAGCAAAGAGCTCTCTAGAAAGCTTGGAAGTTGATGTCCCACAAGGAAGCCATAAAGGACCTTTTATGTTCTTACTAAACATCAATGGACTGTTCTAATGCTATTATAATCATGGAAGAAGATTAACCTTTCAAAATTAAGTCGATATGTATTACGAGGTTATCAGAAATTGGTTCAAAAAGTATAAAGTCGGAAAAATCAATTTTATTTTTAAAATACACATAATTTCTGACAGCTTATCTGTATTTAAGTGATTCATTGATGTTTGAAATTGTCAAGAATCCATCTATCCGAAAATGTATAGATATGTTGGGGTCCAATGAAAGTTTTGACCGCTATCTCAGATCTTCCGGTAGAAAAAAATCTTACTTTGAAAAAACGACATCCAATTTTGGCTTTGCTTAGATGTATTTCATTTCCCAATGAACCGATTTTCAAAACTCAAATTTTAATTTTTTGTTGTTGATTTGATCATTATTTTCATAGAACATACTTGGTCTGTCAAAACTCCCAGATCTTCAGTATCTATATTAGGGAAGGTTACCAATTTCAAGCTTCTAGGAATAATTAATCTGAAACGAATGTGTTACGAAGGGGGAGAAAGAGTTGAAGATGATCGAAAATCGCGTTACGTAATATTCGAACGGCCCCTTAATTTAAACTATGTAGTTTTTGTCATATTCGTTGTTACTTTTCTTATATATAAATAATTCTTTCAAATCTTATATTTTCATAAGATCAATAATGAATCTCTTAAAAGGAATGTTCTTCCACTAAGATTCATTTTGAATAAATATTGTAATATGCCCTCATACCATAACCTTCCGTTTAATAATCACTTTGAATGTTCTCAGCATTATTAAAATTTTGCTCCCGTTTTTAAGAATTAAGTTTTTCCATGTTTTGCTGCCTGACATGCTGAGAACAGTTATCGAGGAAAACAAGTATGGGAACCTCACACCTCCCTTATTAACTACCCAATGGAAAAAGGGGGGTTCTCAAATAATCATAGAAATTTTTGTCGTACTCTATTTTCTTGAAGAAAGTTCGAGTTACAACAATATTGTACAAGTTACTCGATTTGTTCTTCAGCTATGCAAAAAAGAAGCCCCCTCCCCTTCTCCAATTTTCCCATTGGAAGAAGAGAGGAGTCTCGAATAATCTTAAAAACATTTCTTGAACACATATACCCTCCCATGCCAAATTGAGTTCCGTTTGCTCGATTAGTCGAGCTCCAGTTATGCACAAATATGTAAGGGAGCTCCCTTCCCTCTACCGATCTTCCCACTGGATGGAAAGATTGATGCCAAATATTCATTGTAACATTTCTCGTACCCTAATATCTTCTTATGTCCAATTTTTTACGATTTGAAAAAAACTTCTAAGAGAGGCCTCCTCCCCCCTTCCTATCTCCCTACTGGAAAGACGGAAGGTCTCATAGAAATATTTCTCTTACCATCATAGAAATATTTCTCTTACCCAAATACCCTACCACGCAAAATTTGGTACCATTTACTTGATAGATACTCGAGTTAAGCCAACATTATCTTTTGTTTGAGAGGCCCTCTCCCCCCTTCATGTGAGAGGAAGGAGTCTCAAACCTTCCCCGGCCTCCAATATCCCCATCTACCAAGTTTCACGCAAATCGGTTCAGTAGTTTCCGAGTGTATAGGGAACAGGTAGACAGAAATCCATTTTTATAAACAAAGATTTTTTATAAAAACATTACAAATAAACTATTTTATGTTCTATAATACAGCAAATTCGGCCTAAGTTCAAGAGAAAAACCTTCACACACAAATTTCCCAATTATACGACAATACCCTTGAACCATCCATCTGTCACCAAACTGTCTGAGAGGTATTAATATGTTAGATAGAAAAAAAATTTCCTCTAGAGAGGCATACCGAAAATATCGACCGAACACACGGTTTCAGCTCTCTCTGTCCTCCAATATGCCATCCAAGCTTCCTCTTTCCAACAGACTCAGCCGAATTTCAATCAACACCGTAGCGGCAATCCTCCCTCGACCGCCACATAAGAGCTCGGCTCAAAGCGTTGATTCTACAAACGAGGAAAAATTAGAATGTCTCCCCCTTGTTTCTTGTATGCTGCCCGATCGAATTTATGTGTTTATGCTTCACATATGTTGCTTGCTTTGCTGTTGCATTCAAGCACATCATAATCAGCTTCTCTGAAGCAAATACGCTAAACAGAAGGTCGCTTTGACGGAGTCTGGGCAAAAAAAATGAAACTGACTACGTTCACACGTGTCAGATCTTCTATGTTGGTACAAGCATAAATGGTTTAGGCAAGTGAGTAGAAGCGCAAATGTCGTCGTGAAGCATACAATTTGAATAATCCCTGCGCCAGCCAGCATCCGGGAGCATAGTTTGGAGCATACTTGAATACAAGAAGGGCGACGACATTTGGAATGAGTAACAGAGTAAGTTGGGATTCCAGACCTCGATTCAAATCACAGAGCGAGGTTTCTGTTATTAATGCGACAGTGATTAGGATCCAATTACTTCACATTTTGTGTCTCTGCGGTTATCTGGTTCGATGGAATCTTGGCCGCGGCTAAACCAGAGTTATTTACAAGCTTGAACTTTTCCCGTTTTCTCATCGTTTGAATCGATAGAGTTACTTATGCTATAGTTGGGTTGCTTTGATGCCATTCGGAAAAAATCCCTCTGGATCAAAGGAACCAAACAAGGGGGAAAAGATTTAAAAATTGTCACTCAATTATCGCTCCTTCTACGGTAGAAACTCAGTGCCTACTGCACTTGTCAAGGCTGGCTACAATCAAACAATTGAATGGAAGAGTGCACTTCTTCTTCCGAGTCGAGAAAGTTAATTGGTTCAATCAAAGCTCGATCGATCGATTGGAAAGGTTTTTGCGGTGTTTTTTTCGCAACGTTTGAAATCTTTCTCTTCTTCTGTGTCGGCACTTGGCATCGGACCGTACTAAGCTTGTTAACACGCACTTCAGCGCAAGAAACACTAGTTTTATTTAAGGTTTTTTTATTATTAACGAAGACTACCGCTAAAAGGTAGCGCCGCCTGCCTTTCAGGCCAATTAACACTGATTGGTTGTATTTTTAATCTTTATCGGCGATCGGTTCGACAGGCATACACCGTTATTGACCTGAAGCGAAAATTTGCACGAAACCTAACTAAAAGTGTGGTGCAAAAACAAAACGACTTTGAAGACAAGACCCTGACGTGCGAAATCTAGACCAATTAAGGACTCCCTGACCGGAACGATGAAAGAGAGACGACTCTAACTCGATACTAAAGAAGGAGTGTAACAAATCCTAGAAGAGGAAGAACCGTCCGTCGTTTCGCTCCAGAGATCTTAGCAAGCGCTGACTAACGGCATCAATCAGAGTCGGCAGACTCGATGATTAGCAGTTTCGCGTATTGTACAACTGGATTGCTGCGATTCCGTTCGATAGCGCAGGTTCTTTGAACCGAACGGAACCCGCCGCCGCCTACTAAGTTTCTAGCAGTAGGGGAACATGCCCTATTATGCGCCACCTAAGCGAATCGCTGATTTTCTATGCATTCTACGTACAAATTGTGTTAAAAATGGGTAAAATCGTTGAAGAAAAGTGTTTTCTACAAATGCCTATGATTTTTTATTACTCAAATTGCTATAGTTGCTTCAAAAACTTGATTTTTTAAAACCATATTCAAAGCCACAGAACAAAACTGTGTTGCAAATACGCGCCGCTGTGTATTCAATACGCGCCTAGCAGCCGAACACACCCGAAAACAGCCGAAGACCAAAAACACACCAATACTTACAGACACTTTGAATGAAAAGAAAATCAAAATGAACTAATCAAAATTTAAAAAAAAATTAAAAGTACATTTTTTTGGCTGAATTCACGCTCAAAATATGGTTTTAGTCTTTTTGTTCATTTTCAATAAAAATTGGCCTTTTTGAAAAATAAATGCTATTTTCAGCCTACTTCGATTGGCGCGTTATAACGAGCGCATGGGCCGTGATAGAACATACCCATAAAAAGCATACCATAGCGAGTTCAGTATGATTTTTCAGCATGAAATCATAGTTTAGATTCTCCTCTATCGATGTGTCAGAAAATATTGTCTTATTCGTTTTTCTCTGCTTGGTGACACCTTATTGAAAGTGTTTTAAAATTTAGATCGAAATGAAGAAAAACTTAAATTGTGAAATTATTACGACACAGGGGCATTTTAAGGAAAAATTCATACTTGCCATGACCAGTCACAGCATTTAAAACCAATTGGTAATATTTTGCAGGCTTAAAATGTTACAGATTCTTCAAAACAAGAGTGGCGCGTATTAGCCACATGGGGCGTTATATGAACTTTTCCCCTAGGTTATCCGCTAATGGGGTGTCGTTAAATCATCAGCGATAACAAATCTCTCTCCCAAAGTTCATTTTTCAACCGTTGTTCTCAGACAGACGGCACAGTTCAATTACATGAAATAATTCACAACATCCGAGAGCCAAACGACGGAGGACGGAAAGAAACTTTGTCGAGCAAGCATTTTTGTCGGCGGCAAGCGGGAGAAATTGGCGGCCATGGTTTTAAACCCTTTTGCCATTGTCGGCACACCACAATGTATGTATCCATTTCACATACATAAATTAGTTGATCTCTTGCCTATGTGACCAACATCTCGAAAAACCCTACTACGAAGCTTGGTGGTTGAGCCTTTTCGCTTCAATTTCTTCTTATGCTCCAACAGTATGGCGGCCTGATACCGGAGACAAAAGTGGTGAAATTCCGAACAAATGTGCTGCACCGCGCCACACGCCATAAATCTTGTCACTTTCTTCGGCCGGATCTGGCACTTCCACCTTGGTGATATATTTATGCTTGTAATTACTACGGCGAACTTTGTTTTCGTACTCGTCTTTTTTTTTAGTTGGGCGGCTTACTTTTTGCGAAGAAGTTTTACCTACATACATGTTTTCGCCGCTGCTGCTAATCATCTCCGGCGGGGTCGGGTCGAAATGTTGAATGAGTTCATTGAAGTCAGCTCTGCAATAGTCAGACGCTTTTGGAAAATATGAGATGCGCTCCTAATTGACGGGACCCTGAAACCGGCTTAGTCTTGATTCGGTAATTAAGCTAGTACTTGCTTAATTTTTTTTTGTACTAGTGGGATGGATCAACCACATAAGGAATGGTTCATATTTATGTCTTAACGCAATATGTCAGTGTCAAATGTCACATTTAAATGTAAGATTGCAAAAAACAAAGATTTCATTCGGAAAACCAATCAGAAGGGAACTGGTGATGGTGAAGACTGGATGAAATATCACTACCAAAAAGAACAACATTGAACCGAGTGGCAATCCTTAAGAAAGGAACATGATGATAAAACTGGTAGCTAACGATGATATTGTGAGCATTCTCTTTAAACGGGAAACAAAAAATTGCTTATCCAGGTCCGACTGAGCGTAAGACCCAAAATCAAAATCTCGATGAACTTGTCAATACAAAATGCAATTTTTTTTTACCAAGTTTTCAAGTTCTATCAAAATAATCTTGAACCATTTTTTGGAAGCCTTCAACATGATTTGAAATCTTCTGATGTTTTTCGTAGAAAAAAGGGTTTCAAATGTTTTCCTTCTTGATTTTTGTCGAAAAAATTCTGGGTTTTGACCAAAGTTGACCGAATTTTTCCCGAATTGAAAAATAAATTTTAGAAAATTTTATGCACGTATTTTGCAAGGTTTTAAGACAAAATAGACGAGAATTGCCCAGCCAGGATACGTGTGGGGAAAGTTCTGGCAACCTAAGTCTAGGTCTAGTCCATTTATACGGTTTTTAATTATGTATACACATTGTTTTCTAAATTAAAAAAAGTCAAATTGAGTTATTAGGCCGAAACAAATATAGAATTCTTCTTTTGTCACCCGCCCCATCCCCTTTGATTTTTTTTTTCGAAAATCCCGAAGAAAAAATAAATACAGTTTAAGATATTTTGATGAGAAAATCGATAAAATCGTCAACAAATAGTTGAAAGACTGTAGAACATGGGAATTGTGTCACCTTTTGTTTCCCAGAATTTTTCAAATGTTCCAAATAAAATACACATCCCGTTCGATTTTGGCAACAACGAGCAAAAACATTCGTTTTTGGAAAAACATCCAAAAAAGACGATTTTTTTGGTAACTTTTTAATTTATTATTTTCATTTCAAATGAACAAAAATTAATGTAAAACGTAATATTAGCATGATTTTTTATTTTTTATTTTCATTTCAAATAAATAAAAATTAATGTAAACGTAATATTAGCATGATTTATTTCAATGTGGCCTAATTATATTAGTTTTAAACAGTAAAAACTTGATTTTTTCCTTGTTTAACTGCTTAAAACTAATATATGTAATTAAGCCAAATTAGAAAAATTCTTGCTAATATTATGTTTTACATCAATTTTGATTAATTTGAAAAAATAAAATAAAAAGTGACGTAAAACCGTTCGATTTTGGCAACCTAAAATTTACGGGCTAGTTGCAAAAAACGAACGGGGTCTGTAACACTGACGGATTTCACACCAAATCGATACGAAGTTGGCATGCCCCTGTCAGAGTTCAATGGAACTTTGTGGGCATACAAATATTACCTAGTAAAGTAGCTTGATATACTTAGTTTTCCCAAAATGTATCTAGAATAACATTTGAAAAGGGCCAAACTTTTCAAGCAAAAATTTTATAAACATTTTTAGCTCGAAAATTACAATTCCTACTCAAATGTTGTCCATGAGTAAGGTTGTAAGAATTTTTGCAGCACGTATCCGGGCCGGATAAATTCGAGCAATTTCATCTAAAAACATGGCAAAATCCGGGCATTTCATTTCGAAAATGTCGACCAAAAATTTGGGCTATATCCGGGCAAGTTTGCTTAAAATTACTCAATTTTTGCAGCACGTATCCGGGCCGGAAAAATCCGAGCAATTTATCTAAAAACCTGGCAAAATCTGGGCTTTTCATTTCGAAATTATCGATCAAAAATCAGGGCAACATCCGGGCAAATTTGCTTAAAATTACTCAACTAAAATCAAGTAAAAAAAACTTGAAAAAAATAGTTTCATCAAAACTCAGTAGCAGATTTTGAATCATATTTTTGGCTTCCTTTTACCTTTTACCTTTTACGATTATTATTTTATAAAACTTGCTCAAAAAATTGTGTTTTGGGCGCATAAATAAAGAATTTAACAACATAATTTGTTTTCTCGTATGGTTTTGCAAATAAAGTTAATAAATCCGGACAACCGGGCCGGACCGGACTTTTCCCAAATTTGGTATTAAATATCCGGACAAACCCGGATAAAACCGTCAACCTTATCCATGATAGAGTTTTGGAAAAATGATTGAACTTTTAGAAAAAAAAAATTGGATTTTTTTTTGCAAATCCTACACTGAGAAAAATAAATTTAAAAAATAAATCTCAATTTCCCAAAAAATCCCATCTCAAAATTTGATGAAATTATTTTATAAACCGGATAAGAAGGCCTACAAGTCGTCCATAGATTGCAACTTGTGCATGTTTAAGGAAAAAAAAAAGTTTTCTAACAAAAACTTTTTCATGATTTTTTTTTTGAAAATCATGAAATTTTTTTTCAGTGTAGATTTCCAACCTTTAATTCAAAAACTGCTTCGTTAAATTAATTTCGTAGAAATAAAAGCTTCGATTGTAATTATTGATGGCTTGATGGTATAAGTAAGTTGAAATCTTACACTGAAAAAAATGCAAACTTAAAACTTAAAGTCGATTTAAAATAAAATGGCCATCTTAGAATCGATGTTTTTCTGTGGAGGGGAATGATGTGGTCTACAACTCTGAACATCGCAAAGTGAGTATAGAAGTCGATTCTTGTATTTAGATAGACAATAACAATTTTTTCAATCTGAGGATGGTGAAATTGTGCAATGAATTGAATACTTCAGAAACAAGCTTCTGGTAATCTAAAATATTTAAACTATTAGTTTTGAAGTGAAGTTATACACCTTAAAAAAATATTTTATTTCAGTATGGACTTGAAAAAGTTTTGTTAGAAGTACTTTTTTTTCCCTAAATATGCACAAGTTGTATGAACGAGGTAAATTAAGCTCAGAATCCCGAAAAAAGCTTCTAAATGCCTGAAACCGCATTTTGAAGTTGTGATCCCAAATTAAGCTCAGGATCCCGAAAAAACGCATTTTAAAATTGTGATCCCAAATTAAGCTCCCGAAAAAATGCTTCTAAAGGCCAGAAATCGCATTTTAAAGTTGTGATCCCAAATTAAGCTCACAGTCCCGAAAAAAAGCTTCTAAAGACCAGAAATCGCAGTTTAAAGTTGTGATCCCAAATTAAGCTAAGAATCCCGAAAAAACGCTTCTAAAGGCCAGAAATCGCATTTTAAAGTTGTGATCCCAAATTAAGCTCCCGAAAAACGTTTCTAAAGACCATAAATCGCATTTTAAAGCTGTGATCCCAAATTAGGCTCACAGTCCCGAAAAAAAGCTTCTAAAGGCCAGAAATCGCATTTTAAAGATGTGATCCCACATTAAGCTCAGAATCCCGAAGAAACGCTTCTAAAGGCCAGAAATCGCATTTTAAAGTTGTGATCCCAAATTAAGCTCAGAATCTCGAAAAAAACGCTTCTAAAGGCCAGAAATCGCATTTTAAAG
Organism: Uranotaenia lowii; assembly: GCF_029784155.1. NCBI lineage: Eukaryota > Metazoa > Arthropoda > Insecta > Diptera > Culicidae > Uranotaenia > Uranotaenia lowii. The sequence continues at coordinate 12,852,452 of NC_073692.1, read as the reverse complement.
TTGTGATCACAAATTAAGCTCAGAATCCCGAAAAAAAGTTTCGAAAGGCCAGAAATCGCATTTTAAAGTTGTGATCCCAAATTAAGCTCAGAATCCTGAAAAAAAAACGCTTATAAATGCCAGAAATCGCATTTTAAAGTTATGATCCGAAATTAAGCTCAGAATCCCGCAAAAATGCTTCTAAAGACCACCCGTCTTATAAAAAAACATAAAATTCTGAGATGGCGTTTTTGGGGAAATTGAGTTTAGTCTATAAAATGATTTTTCTCAGTGTAGGATTTTAAAATATTTTTTGTCAATACTTTTTTTCTACAAACTCAATCATTTTTCTAAAACTCTCACGTACACTAAATTTGTGTAGGAATTGTAGTTTCAAAGCAAAAAAATTTCCTAAAAATTTGGCCTGAAAATTTTTTTTCTTTTTACAAATGTTAGTTTAGATCTTTTTTTGGATAACAAAGTATGCCAAGTGTCTTAACCCTTTAATACATGACTTTTTTTAAATGAGAATTAAAGTTATTGATTCAGTGAAATAATAACATTTTAATTCGGATAACAAAATTTTACAGGTTTGTAATCGTTATTTTAAGTACTATAAAAGTTATGGCCCATAAAAGTTAAAAAATAATTTTTGAAATTTTTAGTTCATTTAAATACGGTTTTGCTAATTTCCTAATTTCTTCAAAAACTTGTGAATTGTATGCAGGAAGGTGTTTTTGATTGAATGAGATTGAAAAATTTGTTAGAATTTGCAAATCTGAAGAAATAACTGCGATTTTCCAAATACTACTTTTTTCAAAAAAAAAAATAAATAAATTTGATTTTTGCAATTTCTCCGGATACTTTTTTTCAATATCTCACACTTACATTGAAATATCGTAATAAAAATACACTAAGCTTATTTTTTTCAATCTCTAGATTAATTTTTTGTGAATAAATTACTCATTACTTTTCGAGATATTTGTATTTTCATTAGTGTTGTTTTAAAACAACTCTTTGCATTAAAGGGTTAACTACGTGAGGACTATACTCTAGACCGCTGCAAACTTTGTACAGAAATTTCAAATTCTTAACTTTTTTCTGGTTTTTGCTACCAGAAATAGAAAAAAAAATTGGAGCCATCTATCCAGTCCTGAGTTTTAAATTTGTATGAGAAAGCAAAAATTTTCATTCAAAAATCGACGGAGATGTACTAAAAGTTCCAAAAAATAGCTGTGTGATAGCTGTGTATCCGTAGGATGAGAATAAGAAAATCTTGAACATCTGCTTTGTATTGCCAGGAAATTTATTGTTTTATATAACCTTTGAAAAAACATGTCACGGATTCATTAAAGCTCTAGCAAGCAAAGTCTGCCATTTTATAATACTTTTCAATGAATTCAGGTTTTTTTTTTAAATTTGAAATGATTATAAGTTTTTTCATGAAATGTTTAGCTACTTGTCATGCTATCAAAAAATTAGGCTTAAGAGTAGGCAAAACCAAAAATCAAAAACCAACTTGATTTCAAGCTTATTTGAATTTTCTGGATGATTTAACAAGCAAAAATTTCTTCTTCCATACCAATTTCCATACAAAATTTAAACGCGTTGCGCTAACTCAGGAATCAACCAAATCATCTCAAATTTCACACTGATGCTTGGTGACCCGAAAGAAATCGAAAAAACACATGAGAGCAAAAAGTCATTTTTTGCAGCGTTGTACTATCTGGCGCAACCTGTCCTCTAATTTTCGCTTTTATACTTTGTAGTTGTATGCAAGCTTGTACCCAATTTGTTCCAATTTATTGAAAATTTGAACTATTTTTTATTGTTCCTCCCCTCGTGATGTTTCAACTTCAAGTGACAAAAGAAGAATTTCAAATTGGTTCCGGCCTTATAAGTTTTGATTATAGCGCCCAATAACGTTTCATCAAGCCTACAGAGTACGATTTAAAAAATTGCTGGTGTTTTTCCATAAAAAAAGGTAGCAGGTACCTTTTTTTTCTAAATTTTTCCTTTTTGAATAATTTCTGAATTTTGCCCAAAATTTCCCGGATTTTTCCAGGAATTTTGTCTGAAAATTTAGAAATCTAATGGGCGTGGGGCGCAAAAAATCTGGTAGAAAAAAAATCATCCGGAATGGAAATATATGACTGATAAATATTTGTTAAATTACACTAGGAAACAGCATTTTTGGTGCCTATGTTTTAATAACGGTTTCTGGAAGATTTTTGCGTCCTGAATTCGAATCAATTGCCATGTTGTGTCTATTTATCAGTTCTTGTTTTAGTGCTACGGCGTGTGGAAATTTTGAAATTGTTCGATTTTGAGTAAAACGTTAAAATGATAAAATCATAAATTAATTGATAAATGATGAACTAAAAGCCTACATAAAAAACAAAAACTGATTTCGAAACTATTTATTATCTTCTATCCAATCAAGGATTCAGATATTTCTAGATACCTATTATGGATTCTGAGATAAATAGCTTAACAAAAAAATTTAGAGTTCTAAGAAATTTTTATATATACATTACAACAATTCTGACACCGCTGAAGAAAGTCTTCAAGTATTGATATTAAAGATTTTAATTCATTCAAGAATTTTGTTGAAGATTACAAAACGATTGGACTCATGGTTTGAGAAATGTCTAAAATTCAATTTGGGTTAAAATTTCTTTACAAAATCGTCAAAATTGCCGTATTTTTCGAAATTGGAAAAAATAAAAAATGAGAAAACTTCTACAACTTTTTTCTCAGTAGCCAAAGTTACCCGCGATCTTCGGGAAAGTCAATCATTAAAGTTGATTAGTTAAGTTCTTTGCTCCTCGAAAAAATTTAAATTTTGCTGTCTTGTATTGTTTAAGTTTCAAACTTGCAAAAAGTCTTCTACACTCCAAGAACTTTTTTTCAATTGATTTCAATTGCAAAATCGATATCCTTTTGACAACCTTCTGTTTGCAGAGGATGTAATCAAAATGTAAGCCCCAATTAGCATCGGACAGGCCCACCATTTTCATCTCTTCGTCAAATACCAGGGTGGAACCAATAGTTAAAACATGGCCCATGTGAACTTTAACTTCGAAGACTTTCCCGAAATTCAAATTCAGTCTATTGGAAGATGGAACCCGGAAAGGTTCCCGGACTCCCTCCGGAGCTGGAAGTTCTAAAATTCGGAACGGGTATGTTACGACGAATTGGCCTTTGGGAAGCCCCTGGGAGGCAAATTTTCCGTTACTACGGCGTGGTCTTTTGGATGGGATTGATTCTCATTGGACCGAAAGCAATTCTCGGTTCCGGAAAGGAAGGTTTCGATTCTTTGGCTAGGAATACTGCAGAGTTGATCTTCTTCACCGAGGTGTGCATTTCGATTGGGATTTTTGCGACTAGGGGCGAGTCTTTCCGGAAGCTGGTCCAAGTGTTGAGGGAGTCTATCGGGTTGTATGATTCGAGACAGTGTTTGAACGAGATTGGAGCGTTCAACCGGAAGATGGAGCTGTTTGCAAAAAGTTATGCCGCTTATATCGCATTTTTGGTGGTGATGTTTTTGGGTGTACCCTTCGCTTCAACTTTGTTTAAGCTATTCTTTCCGCACGAAGGCGAATATTTGTTGATTGTTGAAATACAGTAAGAGAAGTTGAATTTTGTTATGTGGAAAAATTAAAATTTAAGTAATTTCGTTCACAGATTTTACTGGTTGGACATTCGTCAGAACTTGCTTCACAACATAGTCTATCTGATATTCTGCTCGACGGCCATATTTTGCTCGGCATATCAGAGTTCGATGAAAGGTGCGGTCATTCTGGTGATCATTCAATATGGGACCAAACTTTTCGATCTTATTAGATCTGAAATCGGACAGCTCCACAAAGTTTCGACGGATAAAAATCGGAAAGCCAAACTTCGGACCATAATCGAGCAGCACAAATTGGCGCTGAAGTACACCAAACATTTGGAGGATACCGTCAACTTTATACTGATTAATCAGATATTGAATTGTATTCTCATTTGGTGTTTGATGATGTTCTACGTCTCCACCAATTTTGGACCGAACGCCGTCACCGTAATAATCCTGTTTGTTGTTCTGATGGGAGAGATGGTTGTTTATTGTGTCAACGGAACCATGTTGAGTGAAAGCGTGAGCCTTCAATGAAACATTTTTTTTTACAATTTGCCTAATTTTTTTTTTCTTTTCAAATTAAACAGGCAGCAGCAGTAGGCCACGCCATCTATCACCATCCCTGGTACGAGGAAACAGTAGGCTTGCAGAAGGATATGCAACTGGTGATGAGACGGGCTCAGAGGCCTACTGGGATTACCGCGGCCAAATTCTACTTTGTCAACATCGAGCGACTGGGTTTGGTGGTTCAAGCCTCGTACTCGTACTATTTGATATTGAAAAAGAATTTTTAGAGAGTTTTTCTGTAAGTAGTTGATCACATTGTTTTTGCACCGGAAAATTAAAAAATAAGCACAAGCACGACGAACATCCAAAATATTGATGTTTTTCATACTCACTAATTCGTATTCGAAATCAACAGATGTTTATTTACCTGAAAAGGAAAGAAAGAAAACAGTTAGATCATTCATAAAATTAAAAATTGAAAAAAGAAAAGAATAATTTCTAGTTAAGAACAATAATTTTTTATAATATTCCCAAAGGGAGTCTTTCTGGTCCCAACCCAATTCAATCTGTACACCATGACATTATTGTTTTTAAATTTAAGTGGGCCCCCAGTACTTCCATTGGTAATTAGCTTCCATTAAACGAGAGCATAATTCTAATGCTTGGAATATGACTGAAAAATATCCAATTGATCATATTTATGTATGCATGCTGCTGGAACTGAGTAATTCCCCGGGAGCACTCGACTCAGCCAGTCACTCACTCAGCCAGTCGTCATTCATCAACAGTTGCACTACTGTCTGTCCAACATGACAATCTTAATTGATCTAACATTGTGCACAGACGTACTGTTGTGGAGAGTCGTACTCCTGAACTGGAGGAGCACTTTGCCAATCAACAACATTTCTTTTCGTCGAGACGCTGGTGATGCTGATGTTGCTGGTTTTGCTTTTGCTTCTGAGTGACAGACAATTGACCCTTTCACGTTCCAAACACGAAACTAGTAGTAGTGGCCGGTTGAAGATCGGATGAGGAACTAGTCAATACTCTTTCGGTTTAGTTCGCGAGGAGAAAACTCCTCCATCAAAAAGGAAGACGGCAGAAATCTTGAATCAAATTATGTAAATTTTCAGGCGCAATTGGTTAGCTTCTGTCGCTTCCTCCAGCCGCTTCAGGTCGACGACGACTAGTTGGGACTACTGGTTGATTGAGTTTTTTTTTTGCTTCTGAAGATCCCTCGTTAAGATTGGCGAAAGGCTGGCTACCGCGAAGTCAATTCCTAGAAAGAAGTGGTACCCTAGAAAGGCTGCGTCGGATCATAACTCGTTTTTTTTCCCGTTGGAGAATTCACGTGAACACCACCAGATGATGTAATGATATTTCTGCGAAAATTTTTCCCAATTTTGGCAAACGAAACCGGGTTGATAATTGGGCCCAACTGGAAACACCCATTCATAATAAACCCATTAAGATAATATTCTCAAGAGCAGTGGTTGAAGTTTTTGTTGATCACACAGAAAACAATGGATCGCGTTGAGATAACTCGAAAACATCTTTGCAAACTTACTTTATTTGCTGCAGCGATTCAGTTGATGTTGTGGCTTGACGATTTCTTAGGAATTCCAGCGAGAGTTCAAATGCCTGGAAGCAGCCGGGGAGGGAAGAATAATTGCTTATAATATAACTTCCTCTTTGCCGAACCAAGCTTCTCAACGCTAAAAGCATATCAATTATATCTGGTTATCCGAAGTCATGATACGAGAAACACCAGAAGCCATTAGGCAGCCGTTTTCATTCATCATGATTCGGTTGATTTTAGTGGTCTTGTTCTGGAAGCGGTATACCAAAAGTGTTTCCAATTTTTCCAAGTGGAATCTAAGAGGATAACATTAGCACTTGAGTCAAAAGATTACACTCGACGCATGTTTTATGTTATAAATATTGATAAGCAATTAATTTAAACTTTCTCTGGAACCAACTTTCTATGGGTCAAGAAACAAACGGGAGTAAGTTGTTCTACGCACTGAAACTTTCAGTGCTTAGAACAACTTATTACTCAGTCTGAAAGTAATTATTTTAACACTATCATTCTGAATTATAATGTTTTATCTTTGGTTTTTGTTAGCTGGTATGGCTCACAAATTTTCTTTGAAACATTGTTATCATTTAAATAACGTCACATGCCACATTAGGCTCCATTTGCTTGATAAGTTTTCGAGTTATGCCCAAATAAAATACGAAAAAAAAAATTGTCTGCTTTCCTACTCACCCCACCTTAAAAAAGAAGGGGCCAAAATTATTCGTACGCAAACAACCTCTTTTATGAAAGATGGTCCCTCGATTTAGATAAGTGCTCGATTCATGCTAAAAATATCTGTACGGGAGCCCCTCCCCCCCTCCCTATCTCCTTCTTTCTTCCCATCCTCCACTACTTGAAGGAGGTAGGCTTTTCTAATAATCGTACCCATTTTTTTGGTACGCAAAACCCTCAATTTCTAAAATAAGTTCTCAAGTTGAGCAAAAAATTGTATAGGAGCCTCTCTCCTTCCTTCTTATCTTCATAAGGAAGAAGGGAGGGGACTCAAATTTTCGTAGTAATATTCCTCGTATTACTATTGTTTGAATAGTTTTCCAGTTATGTAAAAAACTTTACAGGGGCCCCCTCTCTATTCTCTCTTCCCACTGGACGAGTAAAGAGCCCATGCAAAATTTGTTTCCATTTGCTCGATTTGTTCTTCAGTTATACAAAAAGTTGTATGGAAGACCCAACGCCTCTTTCCTGTTTCCCCATAGAAAGGAAGGGAGAGTTCCAAATAATCGTAAAAACATTCATCGTTCCCAAATATCCTCCCATGCCAAATTTGGTTCCATTTGGTCGATTATTTGTCCAATTATGCAAAAAAAATGTAATGGAGCCCCTCCCCTCTTTCTATCACCCTATCTGAAGAGATATGGGTGCCAAATACTCATTTAACCATTTTTCGTACCCTAATACCATCTCTTACCAAATATGGTTCAATTTGTTCGATTAGTTTTTAAATTATGTAAAAAATTGTAAGAGAGGCCCCTTCCCCCTACTTAGCTGGAAAAGGCAAGGGACCTCAAATAATAATTGAAATATTTCTCGTACAAAAATACCCTCCCACGCCAAATTTGGTACCATTTGCTAGATCGGTTCTTGAGAGGAAGGGATCTCAAACCATAATAAGAACCTTCTCCGACCTCCAATGCCCCCACCTAAAGCATGGATCACACAAAATCTGGACGCATTGAAAGGGTCTATCTCGGAGCTATGTAAACGAAATAAAAATGTTGTGTACCCAAAATGTAGGGTTTTTATTGCACTTCAAAGGAAAAATAATAAAAAAATTATTTCAATGTTGTTATGATGAAATTTCGAACTTTTAGTCGAGTACACCCTATTCACTGATCCAGCGGCCATTTTGTTTCACAATCTCTTCATCTCTGTTGCATCTCGAGTCGTCCTACCATTCTTCTTCATCTTCTGCTTGACAATTGCCCAAAATTTTTCGATAGGGCGGAATTGAGGGCAGTTGGGTTGGTAGAGCAGGATTTTGACAAAATCCACCCTTTGGCTCGATACCACTGCACAGTGGTCCAAAAGGGCTAAAAGTGGAACTTTTTTCGTAGCGCCTCTGTCTTTTATCTAATCTCTTAAGTGTCTTCAGAACATTTGCTTCTTCAAACATGCTTCATAACTTGAAAGCATCAAAAGTTAGTCAAAGTGCCCTATAAAAAAATTGAAAATTCTAACTTTTTTGTTTCAATAGATAGAGCTTTACTTTATACTACAAAGTTGTATGGAAACACGTAAAACACATCAAATATATGCTTGTTGTGTTCAAATATAAGCGCGTGGAGACAAGTGGCAACAACACCAATTTGTTGCACTTAGTTCAAGCTTCAATGTGGTTCATTAGTTTCAAAAATTCACTTGCACGTTTTTGCAATAAATGCTCGTGAAATTGAGTAAAAATAAAACTTAAAGTTGCAATAAGTTGTCTAGGAAACGTCGTAGAATGTTGCAATCTTGTGCAAAACGTGTGATTTGAATGCTCCAACAAATGGTCAGAACATCTTGTTCATGTAAATCCTCATCTAACTATAGTTAAGTTTAAAAAACTAACTTTTAAATAACTTTCAAAAATCAACCTTTATAACTCTACTCTGAAAAGAGATAGAGTTTTGATGTTTTCAACAAAGTTTCATATTTTCACGTTTTCTACAACTTTGTAGTATAAAAAAAGCTCTATCTATTGAAACAAAAAAGTTAGAATTTTCAATTTTTTTTTTTTAAGACATACACCGTCTTAGCCGATTTAGGCTTTACAGACTGAACAAATGACATGGACAACTTAATTAACATTTAACACCCAGTACCGAGATAGGAATCGAACCCATGCCATCAGTGGTCTAGCGATTAACGTCTTACCACGCTAACCACTCGACCACCGAGACGTACCAATATAGGGCACTTTGACTAACTTTTGATGCTTTCAAGTTATGAAGCATGTTTGAAGAAGCAAATGTTCTGAAGACACTTAAGAGATTAGGTAAAAGACAGAGGCGCTACGAAAAAAGTTCCACTTTTAGCCCTTTTGGACCACAGTGCACTGTAGTACCTCTTTGCTGTAGTGACAGCTTGCCAAATCTGGCGAAAATTTTACTAGTCCTTTGTGAGATCTAAGGTACGGAAAAAAAAACCTTTTTCAGGCACTCCTCCTTGTACATTTCGGAGTCCATGGTGTTGTTTTTCACAAAAACCGGTGTTTTTCGTCCGCAGCTGCAAATACCTTGCCAGATCAAACACTTTCTTGCCAACTTATCGGCAAAAACGAATTTGAACTTGGTGGGGACGTCACCCCGTCCAGTGGCTTTGTAATAGTTTTGACCAGGAAGCCGCCCAAAATTCATCGTCACGTACGTTTCGTCATCCATGAGGATGCATCCTTCGTACTTCGTTAGAACCTTGTTGTAGAACTTCTGGGCCCGTCCTGTGGCTTCTACATTCTTCTCCAATGTCCGGTTTGGTTGCTTAATAGTGCGATTTTTGAACCCGACCACGTCAGGTTTTTGACGAGGGTGTCCAAAATTAATTTTCGTCTCGCGGCTTCCATCACGTGTGACTTTTTTATCATCTAACTTTTTAAAAACTTATTGGTGAATTCAATAAATCATCTCATTATTTCAAAACGCTTAAGTTCATAGATTTTCACCAAAAATCCTTCGAGGATTGTTAAAATTCTGTTTATTTTTTGTAATTTTGTATGGGAGCACCACTTTTCTGGATTCGGAGGGGTTAAAAAGTAAGTCTTGAAAAAGGGCTTTACACCAAATTTCTCGTTGATCGGTTAAGTGTTTTCCGAAAATTGTTCGAATTGTGCTAATTTTTTGTGAATTTTGTATGGGAGTCCCTTTTTTTAGATTAGGAGGGGTTTAACCATTCCCGGTATTGAAATAAGGCTACACAAAATTTCACGTTGATCGTTGAAAGTATTGATAAACCATCTCCGAACCCAAAGCCTATAGTTTATAGGGAACATACAGATAGACAGACAAACATTCATTTTTATATAGAGAGATAGAAAAAAAATTACACTCAGAAAAAAAGGAAACGTAGAATTCATCTGAATTTTTACGTAGGTGCTCATAACGTGTAATGTTAGTGTTTTTATAGCTATTTAAAACATGCTTTGCAAATCACTTTTTTGCATCATTGGGTAAAACGGACACTGCGTAAAAAAGTAGATTCAGCCGGAAAAATGCTGTACAAGTACATGTGAATTATGTTATGTGAATTATGAATTATGTGAATTTGACAAGATGGAGAACCTTCAGTAATAATAAAATCGTGATTTTGGAATGATCCAATATGTCTGCTAAATCAAAACATTTTTTCACAAACAATTTAATCAATCCATGTACGTTTTAATCGGAACATAAAATTAATGTCAATTCTAAGACGAAGCGAGGTATGTTTGCCTCCTGAGATTCCACATGCTTTTCATGGTTGCAAAAATCTGTGTACATTTTCATGTAGCATTCATGAGAAGAGTTTTTTTGAGTGTAGGTCCCGTCAAAGTAAGTTAAACATTCAAAATTGCACGAAATTTAATGAATATTTGAAATTTGTCTGCCAAAGTAAACAACAAATATAGGTAGTTTTTTCATGTTTCAACCCTAAATCTGTCCAGAATTCATGTTTACAGGAATTTCATCATTCAAAAAGCATCCGTTTAAGTTATATTAGAACGTCCTAGCTTTAGTGATAGGTATTTTAGATTCAGTGCCTGTTTTTCAACGATTTTTTTAAACATCAAATTTTGCAATCACTGACATGTGGCGTTTATAGATTGGTAAATATTTTTGCCATTTAGTGTAAATTTCTCTTGCGTTTCATCTTTGAGACCATTTGAATAAAAACCTCCAAATCTGTGACCCAATTTCGAATGGACCTGACTTTATTGATGAAGCTCTAATTAAAATAAATTTGTTCTGTCAAAATTGGCTTCCTGAAACACAGCCAGAACTCAGCTGGTGAACCCATCGTCTTCGGTAGATTTTTCTCCTCAAGAATAAATTTGAATAAATTTTACAATAAATCTTCATCTTTGGACGTCCGGCTGTTGGAAGTGGATCGAACTAATATTTCTTCTGTTTTATTATGGACCAGCTCACTTCGAGCAGAAGGGATGCTGTGTTCCGTTATGATATTGAATACAGTTTAGGTTGCTTCACAGAAATTTGTCTCCCAGCCTCCGGTCCCAATGAGATACTGGCCTTCGGCTGGCAAACTGGATTCGAGGAGGTGCAACAGGAAACTGCACAAAAATATTGCCCAACGTCGTCTCTCCAACCGGTTCAATTCGACGAAGCCACTTACAAGGTCGAGTTCACGAAAAAGGGGCGACAGATGTGAGTGGTAAGCAAAACGAGAGAAAAGCAAAAAAAACGAGATCTGGATCAGGAGTGCCCTCAACTCTGCTGACCACAAACGGGGGGATTCGGCGTTCGAGTGTGCGTGAGATGTTTACGATAATTGGCCTCGCCGGTCAGCCGGAAGCCAATGTAATTCAACCGAGAAGAAGCCTGGTAGGCAGCTGAACGAGTGCCATACAGATGATTGGAAAACTCGAGAAGCTTTGAATAAATCGAAACCATTTATGCCCCCCGTCCAGCACCAATTTCCCCCCGCTTTGAGCGATTCTTGCGAGTTGCTGCCGTTTTGACTGCTGGGAAAATGTACATCAACCGGGAGTCCGTTACATTCCACGGTGTGACATCTCCAGATGGCGATGATATTGTGGAGCCCCCGGAACGAAACGACTGTGGAAGCGAGAAAACTTGTTTCCAATAAATCGAACACAAGACTATACAGCAAAAGACCAAACGATACAAATAATTGCGGGAAAACGCACCACCACGCGAATTACTACACGTACGCACGCAAGCGAGCAAACGTGCGTCCAGAGCCTTTCTGGAGATTGTCAGGCCGACCAGTTTTCGCCAGCAGGAGGAATAATGGATTTCGCGCCTTGGCTTTGGAGAAAAAAAAGGCGATTTCATGGGCTACAACAAAGTCGTCTACACTACTGAATGCAATCCCATTTTAACTCTTCCACGTCGACAGGAAAGTCGTTAATTGCGCTCCAAATGTTGGCGACCAGACAGACGACCATGGCTCCGATTCCTACGGAATATTTGATGAACTTATGACAATACGGAACTGACTGATTTATTCGTTTCTCGGTTATGCTACTTGGGAAAATTGTTTAAAAATTCTGTGATTCGAATTTTGAAAATCCAAAGATGCAAAAATGTGCCAAATTGCGTTAACTTTTTTTTAAATCCTCTTTTAAAAATTCATCTGGTATAACTTTAAAAATGTTGACGGTTCATTGATTTAAAAATACGGTTTTTACGACCCTTTTTTACATTTTTTGTGGTCATGATCTTAAAAAAAAAAGTGTATCCTCATGTGCAACGTATAGCTTCTAACATTGGTTTTCATGTAAACTAAGTGAAATTTATTTTTGAGCATTCCGTTAGCTGATCTACAGTTTTATTCCGAAGCATGTTTTATCGGATCTTTTTTCTTAAACTTTGAATAATGGAAAACTGAAGTGTTGTAGGTAAAATGTCTGAGAAACATATTTGAGTTACATTACGAGGTTTCCAACACTATAAGTTTCGTGAAATCGATTGAGAAACAAAAGAGATATAGCGATATTTTAAAAGAGGAGTGTCAAATTAACATTCAAGGTCTGATAAGGGAGTTTTTGATGACTGAGCTCTCAGGATACGTCCATAAGAAAGTAATGATGCAAAATTGAAGATTTCAAAAATTCATTGAGGGTCCCCGAAGCAATTATTTTATTTGGATGCATCCGAATAAAGTTTCAAGCCATCAAATTTCCAATAGTTTCCTATTGAGACTCAAGAACGGATTATAGTTAACAAACCAGCCAAGTGAGTTTTTTTTTTTCAAATTTTATCATGAAAATCAATTGAAATTCTAATTCAGAAATAATATTATCAGAAATATATTTTTTTATAGTTTTAAACTAAATTGAACCCAAATTTCGTAAACATGCATTTTTTAACCGTTCCAAGCATAGAGTAACTATCGCAGATTTTCCCCACATTTATGAAGACTGAGCAAATCAGGATCTTTTTTTCAAAGCTTGGTAAAATCTAAGCATATAATTTGAAATTTTTTTAGACGAAATACGTTAAAATTCTAGGCATAATTCAGGGACTATTCGAAAAAAAACTAAGAATGCGTTATCAACGTTAAAATCCAAATAAAAAACCAATTTAGATAAAGCTAGCTCAAAACATTTAGCCCAACTTGAGTTTTCTTTTTGCTTTCCTGTGTGTAAATCTCGGAAAATAAGGATTTTTTTTACAATATTATGGCAACCAGCCAAACACTAGTTTCTTTTACTTGTTCACTATACATACTTCGAAAACCTGTGTATGCCCGAAAAAATCTGGTTAATCTTGAATGGCTACCCACAATAATTGTTCTCTTATTTATTGAAGATATTTTAGGAGTTTAAAGTGAATGAGCATTATGTTCCGAATATAAAATATTTTTCCAGCAGCTTAAAAAAAAGTGTTAAAGTTTTTACGGCGACTGGAATAACTTTTAATTAGCTAAGTCGAGATTTGAACAAATTAAAGTACCTGATTCCTGAATTGTATTCGGACAATGTCAAAGGAAATGCCGGGAATTATTGAAATGTAAAAAAAAAAAACATGAAGAACTTGAAGAAAACATTGAAAACCAAAGGGAATTAAATTAATAGAATCGTTCAGTCTAGAATGCTCAATTTATTAGCATAAGTATGAAAATGTATTGTGTAAAATAATTGTTAGCTGTTTGAACATTATTGAAATTTGAGAAAATCCATTTGAAAAAAAAATTTAGTTGCTAAATTGGTACACTTTGGTACCGAGATTCTTTATTGAATTTTCCAATTTCTATCTTAGATTAGAAAAAAATTCAAATAAAAACTTTTCCAGCTGAAGTTTTCTACTATTAATTCTGATGTGTATTAATTTTAGAAAACTTCTAACTGAAGTAAATATCCTGAATTCATCGTATCATTTTCGAAATGATAATTCTCAAATTGTTTTAAATACAAAAAGAGGTTGAATTTATTGACATTTTCAAGTCTTGTGTTTTTTTTCAATTTTTATGGGTTTCTAAATTTAAGGAACTCGAGATCTTTGTTGAAACTTCAAAACTCATCTCATTTTCTTTAATGTTTACTGATTATGTGTTTTGAACATCTAATCAACATTCTGATTTCATGTTTCCAAATTTATTTGAAATATTGATTTGAAGATATAATTTTAACTTTAGACACTTGTCTTCTTTTGTCGTTTACGTTTTTTTGTCATATTTGTCATTTTTGTCATTGTTGTCATTTATGTCATTTTTGGGATAATTGGTTTGTCATTTTTTCATTGTTGTCATTTTTGGCATCTTTGTCATTGTTGTCATTTTTGTCATGTGGTTCTGAATAAAATATTAAATAAAAATATTTTAATATCTATCTTTGATTTTTTTCTTAATTAGAAAATTTTATTTGCTGATAGAGTTATTATTCAATGATTTTTTCACGCGTTATAGTCCCTGGAGAGTCAATTTAACACTCGCCGCTTAAAACATTATAACTTTACGCTACGATCATTTTTTTTTAAATACATCAATGGATACATTTAAATGTCAGAAAAATTGATCCGAAATGTAGGAACTGTTATATTCACTTGCTTCCGCGCAATTCAAATTCTAAAATAAAAAAATCCGAAAAATATCTCTTACTAAAACTACCATAATACACATATAGATTACCCAAAAAAAAATAGCTTTAATGTTCATAAAAGCTGAAGTTAAAAGCTATATTCTAGGAAATCGTATCGTAGACGTATTTTTAAAATAATTTTTCCATGTCAAAAACAGTCCTTACAAGAGGTAAAAAAGAAAACTACGTTTTCATAATTTTTGTTCGCCAAACATTTGAAAAAAGGAAACACGCTTTGCTTAAGATTGCATAATGTTGGAAATAGCAAGAATTTTGTAGCCTTATTTTTAAAACACTTATTCCAAAAATGTCATTTTTGTATTTTTTTGTCATTTTTTTTATGTCATTTTTTGCATTTTTTTTTGTCATTTTCTTTGTCTTTTTTGACATTTTTTTGTGGATTTTGACATTTTTGTCATTTTTTGTCAATTTTTCGTCATTTTAGTCATTTCTGTCATTCTTGTAATTTTTGGCATTTTTTATTTGTAATTTTTTTTTTGTCGTTTTTGTCCTTTTTGTTATTTTGGTCATTTTGGTCATTTTGTCATTTTGGTCATTTTGGTTATTTTGGTTATTTTGGTCATTCTGGTCATTCTGGTCATTTTGGTCATTTTGGTCATTTTGGTTATTTTGGTAATTTTGGTCATTTTGATCATTTTGGTCATTTTGGTCATTTTGATCATTTTGGTCATTTTGGTCATTTTGGTCATTTTGGTCATTTTGGTCATTTTGGTCATTTTGATCATTTTGATCATTTTGATCATTTTGATCATTTTGATCATTTTGATCATTTTGATCATTTTGGTCATTTTGGTCATTATGGTTATTTTGGTTATTTTGGTTATTTTGGTCATTTTGGTTATTTTGGTCATTTTGGTTATTTTAGTCATTTTGGTCATTTTGGTCATTTTGGTCATTTTGGTCATTTTGATCATTTTGGTCATTTTGGTCATTTTGGTCATTTTGATCATTTTGGTCATTTTGGTCATTTTGGTCATTTTGGTCGTTTTGGTCATTTTGGTTATTTTGGTCATTTTGGTCATTTTGGTCATTTTGATCATTTTGGTCATTTTGGTCATTTCGGTCATTTTGGTCATTTTGGTCATTTTGGTCATTTTGGTCATTTTGGTCATTTTGGTCATTTTGGTCATTTTGGTCATTTTGGTCATTTTGGTCATTTTGGTCATTTTGGTCATTTTGATCATTTTGGTCATTTTGGTCATTTTGATCATTTTGGTCATTTTGGTCGTTTTGGTCATTTTGGTTATTTTGATCATTTTGGTCATTTCGGTCATTTTGGTTATTTTGGTCATTTTGGTCATTTTGGTCATTTTGGTCATTTTGGTCATTTTGGTCATTTCGGTCATTTTGATCATTTTGGTCATTTTGGTCATTTTGGTCATTTTGGTCATTTTGATCATTTTGGACATTTTGGTCATTTTGGTCATTTTGATCATTTTGGTCATTTTGGTCATTTTGGTCGTTTTGGTCATTTTGGTCATTTTGGTCATTTTGATCATTTTGGTCATTTTGGTCATTTTGGTCGTTTTGGTCATTTTGGTTATTTTGATCATTTTGGTCATTTCGGTCATTTTGGTTATTTTGGTCATTTTGGTTATTTTGGTCATTTTGGTTATTTTAGTCATTTTGGTCATTTTGGTCATTTTGGTCATTTTGATCATTTTGGTCATTTTGGTCATTTTGGTCATTTTGATCATTTTGGTCATTTTGGTCATTTTGGTCTTTTTGGTCATTTTGGTTATTTTGATCATTTTGGTCATTTCGGTCATTTTGGTCATTTAGGTCATTTTGGTCATTTTGGTCATTTTGGTCATTTAGGTCATTTTGGTCATTTTGGTCATTTTGGTCATTTTGGTCATTTTGGTCATTTTGGTCATTTTGGTCATTTTGGTCATTTTGGTCATTTTGATCATTTTGGTCATTTTGGTCAGTTTGGTCATTTTGATCATTCTGGTCATTCTGGTCAGTTTGGTCATTTTGTCATTTTGGTCATTTTGGTCATTTTGGTTATTTTGGTCATTTTGGTCATTTTGGTCATTTTGGTAATTTCGGTAATTTTGGTCATTTTGATCATTTTGGTCATTTTGGTCATTTTGATCATTTTGGTCATTTTGGTCATTTTGGTCATTTTGGTCATTTTGATCATTTTGATCATTTTGATCATTTTGATCATTTTGGTCATTTTGGTCATTTTGGTTATTTTGGTCGTTTTGGTCATTTTGGTTATTTTGATCATTTTGGTCATTTCGGTCATTTTGGTCATTTTGTCATTTTGGTCATTTTGGTTATTTTGGTCATTCTGGTCATTTTGGTCATTTTGGTCATTTTGGTAATTTTGGTAATTTTGGTCATTTTGGTCATTTTGGTCATTTTGGTCATTTTGATCATTTTGGTCATTTTGGTCATTTTGGTCATTTTGGTCATTTTGGTCATTTTGGTCATTTTGGTCATTTTGGTCATTTTGGTCATTTTGATCATTTTGGTCATTTTGGTCAGTTTGGTTATTTTGATCATTTTGGTCATTCTGGTCAGTTTGGTCATTTTGTCATTTTGGTCATTTTGGTCATTTTGGTTATTTTGGTTATTTTGGTCATTTTGGTCATTTTGGTAATTTCGGTAATTTTGGTCATTTCGATCATTTTGGTCATTTTGGTCATTTTGATCATTTTGGTTATTTTGGTCGTTTTGGTCATTTTGGTTATTTTGATCATTTTGGTCATTTCGGTCATTTTGGTCATTTTGGTCATTTTGGTTATTTTGGTCATTCTGGTCATTTTGGTCAGTTTGGTCATTTTGGTCATTTTGATCATTTTGATCATTTTGATCATTTTGGTCATTTTGGTCATTTTGGTTATTTTGGTAATTTTGGTTATTTTGGTCATTTTGGTCATTTTGGTTATTTTGGTCATTTTGGTCATTTTGGTCATTTTGGTCATTTTGGTCATTTTGATCATTTTGGTCATTTTGGTCGTTTTGGTCATTTTGATCATTTTGGTCATTTCGGTCATTTTGGTCATTTTGGTCATTTTGGTCATTTTGGTCATTTTGGTCATTTTGGTAATTTTAGTCATTTTGGTCATTTTGGTCATTTTGGTCATTTTGATCATTTTGGTAATTTTGGTCATTTTGATAATTTTGGCAATTTTGGTCATTTTGGTCATTTTGGTCAGTTTGGTCATTTTGGTCATTTTGGTCATTTTGATCATTTTGGTGATTTTGATCATTTTGGTCATTTTGGTCATTTTGATCATTTTAGTCATTTTGGTCATTTCGATCATTTTGATCATTTTGATCATTTTGGTCATTTTGGTCATTTTGGTCATTTTGATCATTTTGGTCATTTTTGGTCATTTTGGTCATTTTTGGTCATTTTGATCATTTTTGTCATTTTGGTCATTTTGGTCAGTTTGGTCATTTTGGTCATTTTGATCATTTTGTTCATTTTGGTCATTTAGGTCATTCAGGTCATTTTGGTCATTTTTGTCATTTTTGTCATTTTTATCTTTTTTTTCATTTTTGTCATTTTTGTTATTTTGGTCATTTTTGTCATTGTTGTAAATTTTTTGTCATTGTTTTCATTTTTGTCATTTTTGTCATTTTTGTCATTTTTGTTTTGTCATCGTTTAGTCAATTTTTCGTCGTTTTTGTAATTTTTGTCAATTTTTAGCAATTTTGTTATTGTTGCCATTGTTGTCATTTTTGTGATTTGTTTTGTCATCATTTTGTCAATTTTTTGTCATTGTTGTCATTTTTGGTCATTTTTGTCCGCGAGTTCGAGCCCAAGAGTAAACATCGAACACAGTTGTACCGGATAAGTTTTTCAATAACGATCCACCAACTGCAACGTTGATAAAGTCGCAAATGCCATGAAGATGGTTAAACGACTATAACCGAAACAAAAAAAAAATTTGGCATTTTTGTCATTTTGTCGAAACGATCAATGCAGAAATTTGCTAATCATTTTCATAGAACATACTAACTCTCACAAAAATCTTAGTTTTTCAGTATACTGGAACGATGATTAAGATGCTTGAAATCTGTGCTTTGGGTCATATTGATCTGAACGGCTTTGAACGATTAATATTACCAAGATTTCGATCCTGATCCTCTTTCTTATTTTGATCCTTTTTGGTTCTTAAACTGATCCTGATTCAGATTCGGATCCATGTTTTGACGCGGATCTAGATCTTGACCTAATCATGAACCTGATTCCGATGTTGATGTTCATTTCGATGTTAATCCCAATCTATTGAGCCTTCTTTGTGATTTATTGTAATGTGGGGGACATTGTCATAATTCGTACCCACTTACGACCCATCAGCTCAGTTAAAAGCCTCAAAACGCATATGACTGAGACCGGTAAACGGAAAATCTTGAACTTAAGCCAAATCTACGCGCATGATCTTGAAAGCCGACTGGCGCACAAAATAGACGAAAAGTAATGCACCTCTCCGGTACTTTATGCATTGGGCAAAAAAAACCGAAAGGACGCACTAAAACATATATGAACACGGACTGGACATTGGCCGACATGGTAATGGTCGCCTTGAGCTTCGTCGTTGGGTTTTTGCCAATTTTTCATTTTCGCCTCTCAAGAAGTGTGCTCGGGTTGATGGGTTAAGTTTAAGTTTGGTTGGAAAAGCGCGGTTCGATCAATGTCAGATGAGCCGGCGGCATGCAGCCGACCACTGGTTTCAGCTAGCTTAAGACCACTACACTGGAAGGAGAAGGTCGCCGGTGACCCACCAACAGTAGGGGTGTTTCTTTTTTTTTTAATTCATTCTTGCGAAAGAGAACGGGTAACGTTAAGTCGCGGTCGGATGGTTGTGTTGAAAGGTACCCTCAAGTTTGGCTGTTAAGTGGTTGAATGGGTTTTCTGCATGAGAGTGTGCGTGCGTATGTGGTTTTACGAGTTATACACTATTTGAGGAACGTTGGCGATTTTTTAATTAGCTTCGAAATCCTTTAAACGGTTTTATAGGCTCGACCACTCTTGGTGGTAGAAAACGGCGTAAAATCGGTTCAAAACGGTTGGTTCGTGTAATTCGATCCGAGAGCAAAGCAGACACAATGTTGGACAAAAAAAAATGGAAGGGCTATTTGGCCCCATCAATCAATAGCGATCCATCGCAGTTCAACTTTGTACGGGTTGCTCAATGTCTTAAAGTCTTCAACCTTCAACTTGGATGTTTCCACCTGGTGTTTGATTTTGGTTTTCTTTACCGGTGCTAGAACCTGTTTCGGTCTCCTGCAAACTATCACGTTGTTTGCTGGTCGATTGACTTGGACAAATGGCCAGTGCGATTACCCTTAAAGCAGTTAAAAAAAACGGTTGTCTTAAGCTAAAATTCCTTAGCGTTTAGCGTTAGTTAAACACCATAGCACAAAAAGAAGGCGCTATGGGATATGTTTGAGAAAATATCCTTGAAAACACTGCTCAAGACGACTAATTCTAAAACTGCTAATATTAATAATACTTTTACTGTGGAGTCAATCAACGTTCGTTTTTACTCAGAATTGATTGCAGTCGCTAATGATAAGACGCCGATCTTTTTATACCACCTTTTTCTGCCTCGATTTAAACTGTATCTGCATAATTGGTTTTTTGTTCAATGAAGGTGCAAAAGTAGACACGACTCACGCTGTGCTAACTTTCCATCGGTCGCACTTTCATTTGCCATGAATTTATGCATGTATGTTTCTTTAAATGTATATGAATATACAAAGCTGCGATTCGTGTCCAAATTAAACGAGCAAATATGCTCTTTGCTCAGTTACTGGAAAATTACCTTCTCCGGGGCCTACCTCCACCTTCTGCTTATCATTTACCGATTCAGAACCACATTTCATTAGGCACGTACGCCCGCTGCTTATTCACTTATGATCCGGCAAGCTATGCAATTACGAGCAGCTTTGATTAATCACCACGCGCACCGTTCTGATAGTCTCTTTTTGGCTTAATTTTTTTCTTTCTCTGCTTCGTGTGTCTGTCTCTCGCTCAAGCGCAGGTTTGTTGATTGTTTATGTTTAGCGAACACATTTAATCGCATGAGGCTTTGTTGTCAGTGTGATTCTACGTTGTTGTTGTTTTTTTTTTGGGGGGGCTGCCTAAGGTACAGTAACTTCAAACCAGCAGTAGGCCGTTTCGTCAAACATACCCATATCAAAAGCAAGCGCAAAAGCATGGCTTGCTGCGCGTAAGTATTTACATCAGATGACAGCTCAACGACGAGTTGCAGTTTTTTTTCAGCTTCGTTCGAATTCAACTACTTCAAGACTACTCCGCCGCTATTTGCTTTGATATGTTTGGGTTTCTTAGTCACCTTGAGGAGAGGTAGCAGCTGTCTTTTTTTTTTAATGACGTCGTCGAAGTACCTGAAAAAACATACGCGTTTCCTTTCAACGCGATCGCAGTGACTTTTGGGTTCAAGCAAATGAGCGGAGTTGGTTTTGGGTGGATATTTCTATAAATGGTGTGGATCACTTACGTAGAGGACAGTCAAAATTTTCCTTTCAAGAAATCAGCTGTGGAACTATCATGTTTGCAGTTTCAAGTTCATATCGAGTTGATTTTAATTCAGTTTACATACGGTTGAGATCGCACTGTCATGGTAGTCCTCTCAAGACACTCAAAATTTCTTATTTTCTGCAAGTTTGCTAGGTTTTTTTCTCAAAAATTTACAAAACATATACAAAGTTATCCATAGGGGTCTAAATTAAAAAAAAAAAAAAAAGAAAATTAAACAAAAAAAGAAGAAAAAAAAGAAAAAAAGAAAAAAATAAAATAAAATTAAACAAAAAAAAATTAGAAAAAAGACTATGGCAATATTTCATTCAAGATTTCATCAAATTTCGAAGACTGCGAAGACCTATTTCCGGTCCAAGAAGACGGATATGCTAGAATGACAACCTCAATAGCCAGATCTCAATCCAATTTAGAAACTTCGGAGGACTGTGGACGATAAAATCTCGAAGTCTCACGAAAAAAATCCAAAATCATTGGTACGAATGGATGATACACCCAATGGTCATTCTTTCGAATGGTCTTTCGGCCGAATGATCGTTAAGCCGAATTAATATAAGGCTGAACAGATGTCAGGTGTCAGGAAAAATGTTTTTGGAAGGAATAGCGCAGTGTTGCAATTAGTTGTTTGGCCAAATGTTCAGTAGAATCATTGATAAACCAAATTAATGTTAGGTCAAAAAGATGGCGAACTGCACGAATATTAGACCGAATGGTCGGTAGACCGAATCAGACCTAGCATACATGGATGGCATAATTTCAGATCGGCTAATCCAGTGAAAGAGAGTGCTATTTTTTCATCTGCCCCCCCTCAAGCTGCGCGAAGAGAAATAAATCCCACTGCAAACAAGTGTGAGATTGTCAATACATCAGAGTGATCGAGAGCGTTCACATCCGAGTTTCCATTTTCATATTCCCGATTTTCTCGATCGAGATTTTATGATCTTCGCAGTTTTGAAATAGATACATGAATATGATTTATCAGAGTTTTTTTTTTAAACCAAAATAAGACATTTTATAAAAGTTAAACGAAAGTTTATGATGTTTGTTCGGATTTCTACAGCAAATAGTTTTATCAGGTTTAAATGCGAAGGATGAAGGAAATAATTGAGGCCCTTAGAATCAAAGGGATGAGGTGCCAAAATAATAAACTTTGAGTTAAGTACATATACCAAACGATTCTTCATATCTCAATCTACATCTGCGGCGAAACTGTGATTTTTTTTTGATAATATTGTCAACACTTTTTCGATTGAATTGTAAACGATGATATTCCAATTAAAAATTACTTTATCGCACACAGAATTTGACTGGTTTTGGTGTCTGAATTCTGAAATTCGAGCATAATCATCCACGATAAATTTCGGGTGAATTATGGATCTATTAATCAAAACTTAACAACATATAGTTTAAAACTGATTGTATTCTAATTTAAATATTTTGTCTCTCTGCAATCCGCTTAATTCTATTCTTCCTATTTTCTACAATTTTGTTTTGGTTCTCGTCTTGAATACTGAGCTAGGTTTTTTATCATATGTAGGGGAGATGAGGGCATAACGAGCACCCGAGGCATAATGAGAAGTCCATTTTTCTACATAAGTACGTATTTTCTTAAACAAATTTTCATGAGGACTTGTTTCGTACTACCTATAGTATTAATTTTTCACCAAAAAAGAAATATCCTTTTCATATTTACAGAAATATTAAATAATAACCAGCTAGGTTCTCAAGTGACGAAAATATTATAATTTTTGAGCACCACCAAATAAGCTTTTATGACCTTTAAATCATCTTGATCTGAAATGTATGCACTGCAACATGATCTACACATTGTTTCTAAATTTTCAGCATCATAAAATTTTTGATTTTTCACTTTAATCAATTATAAAACGCGTTTTTACTTTAATTTGTTTACTAGAGGCGAACAGAGCACTTTCAATGAAGGCATATTGAGCATTTTCTGCCGGAGAATCTAGCAGCGAATTCAACTCGATGAAGTCAACTGAATAATAGAGCTACAGCTCAACTTGTATCGTCTGACGATTTGGCCTATTGGTTAGATGTCGGAGAGGTAATCAGTAGACTCGAGTTCGATTCCTGTCCGAGGGGATTTTTTTTTGCACATACCATTCATGATTGATTTTTTGTATTGTTACATTATGCGGCTAATAGCATCAAAGCATCATCCGTCAAACAAAACACCAGAAACATAATGTATGAACATGTGTTAATTCTTTGAATTCTACAAACAGACCTAGATTATTTTGTTTTTGCTTTGTTTGATGAATCTACGCCTCACCGTTTAGTGCAATCATGATCATAAATGATAAATGAAGAAAAAAAAAATCACCTCCACCAGGAATCGAACTCGAGCCTACTGATTATCTCTCCGACATATAACCAATAGGCCAAATCGTCAGACGATACAAGTTGAGCTGTAGCTCTATTACTCAATTGACTTCATCGAGTCGAATTCGCTGCTAGATTCCCCGGCAGAAAATGCTCATTATGCCTTCATTAATGGTGCTCATACTGCCTCGGGGGGTTTCTCATTATGCCTCTACAGTGACTGGTTTTCAGCTTTGGGCAAAATTTTTTAAAATGCATTTTTAAACGTTTTTATCTACTTTTTCAAGTTTCATCCAATTAGACAATAGACTATTTGAGTGTCGGAACACGAAACAATGATGTAATTCACATATTACAGCTGTTCTCTATGGTTAAATAAGCATTTTCCTTAAGGTGCCCATTATGCCCTCATCTCCCCTACTTTTTTTAATTTTAATTTTTTTTTTCAGGCTTCAAGAGTTATGGGTGCTTGACTTTGGGCATGCTCATCTAAATTCTGAGTCTGAATTTGCAATTCAACCGGAAAAAATTGATACCGTAATTGAAATTTTGAATTTCAAGTCTTAATTCAAATTTTGAAAATTATTCTAGCATAGCATAGCATAGCATAGCATAGGGTGACTACACACATCTTGCATTGGCTGATACACGAGGTACAACTGATAATCAAGAGCAACGCAAGATGCCAAAATGAGTATCTGGATTCAATATTCATTCCATGTGCTGCTCTTGAAGATCAGTGTGGTACCGTGATGCACACCGTGACAAGTCAATGTAATCATAAAAGGGATTATCTGAAACAGCAAAAATAACACTTTAGGTGCAGAGAACTCATACGACCCATAAAGCTGTTTCAGAAAGGTTTTGGAAGGGATTTTAAAGTGGGAAATCCTACATGGCAAATAGGATTGATGAAATAGGCATAAATATAATTAAAATAAAATGAAACAATCTCACCGAAGTCCATTGATAGGCGATGAGGGAAGGAGGCAGCATGGGTTGATTTGTATTTGATGGTCCTCTTGTACTAATGGTGGTAAACCCTGCACCTTCCACTCACTCTTGCTTGATGATCCAGCAAGTGCTTATTATCACAATCATTTTCCGGAATTTGAGTGCTTCTTTTCTTCTGCAGATATTTTGTTTATCACAATCGTCACTCCTATCCTTACACATAATTCGAAAAAGAGGCTTCAAAACAGATTAAAATCATTGAATTTTCACGAAAACAAAACAAAAGAAAAAATTGCGACTTCGGACAAAACACGTCCGTTCTCTAGCAAGGCTTGCTGTGACCCCTCAAATTTTGAAAATTATTCTAAGGCATGAATTTGCTTTAATAATTCGATTTTTTAAGTGATAATTTTTTAATGTGATTCGTAGCTCATACATCTTTACGATCTGTATTTTTTTAATTTTTTTAATCAACAAAGAATGCGATTACCAGTAAAAGCGCAAAATGTTCAATTGGATAACACAAACTTTTGGTACCTCGTTCTACCTTTCGTGCATTTCATTAATGAACCATGTAACATGGTGGCAATTCATTTTGATTTTTTCTGTTATTTCGCATTTTCCTCCGCATAATCTTATGGATTCCCCACTCTCAAACATCAAAAATTGAATTTACTTATGAAAAACAATTTTTTTTTTTAACATATGAGAGATCAATTCTTCGCGCTTTTGACGCTTGTCAAAAAATAGTAAATTTATAAATGCCAAAAATAAGAAAATTCACAAAAAAAAATATTTCAATTTATTTTGAAACTCGAACACTTCAAAGCACTAAAAGGTATGCGTTGCGCTAAAAAATCTCGATTCTTTAAAGAAATTCTCGACTTTTGACCACATTTTCTTCAAGGATTTTTGATCCTCATTTAATATCGCGTTTGAGAAATAAAAATGATAAAATGAATGAAATTTAGAACTCCATATGTTTATTTAGAAGAAGAATGATCCGTAAAGAAATTTCCCGGTTTTGATTTCAAATTTCAGTTTTTTTCTGCTTTTCCCGGTCCCATTTTCAATTCCCGGTTTTTCCCGGTTTTCACAGTTTTCCTGGTTCGCTAGCCACCCTGGATGAAGAAAATTCGCATCTCCAAAAAAAAATCTATTGCGCATTGTTTTGATGAGAAATCTGAGAGTTACAACAGTTTTTTCTTGGTACGTTTACACGAAAAGACACTGCATTCTGAACGCTACTTTTGACATTTATTTTTGCAAGAAACAATCCAAAACTGCAGTGGGCATGGTTGCCACAAGTGCAGATTTATCTAATAAAAAATACGCATTTTACCATTTGAAAAATGAGAAGAGAGAAAGCGTTTTGAAATAGGAAATAAAACCAATTCGATTGAACATTTAATTAAGAAGATTCATGCGAGGGTCGTCAATTATGAGAAATAATATTACAGTTGAATGTAGCTTTCGAGTTTCAAAATACCTTTAAAATTATTTATCATTTTGAAAGGAAGGAAAGAAATTGTTGTTATTTTTTTTACGTTGTGTGGTGGTAGTGAAAAAAATGTTGTTCTTCATATACACTGAAGTGTATGACTCAAACACTAGGTCGCTCTTGGATAGAATTCTCTTTCTCTCACTTAGAGAGTCTTCACACTTGCTGTCAGGGTTGCCAACATTTTTTTTCCAAAATTCAGGGAACCTTTAATATAAAAACGAATGACCAACATTTATTTGCTAAGTGAATCTCGTTTTAAAGGTTTTTTTTTTTGCCTTGAGAGCATTGGAGATGAAAGCTTAAATCTGATAGAAAAAGCTAAAACCTGACAAAAAAAAGTTTAAATCTGAGAGAGGTGCTCCACACGGCTTTTGAAAGGTTGCCAACCAAATAAAGCCAACTAGCATAAGGAAGTTTTATTATGGTTTTATTATGGCATTTTCTGTGAAGCTCGTTTCATTATAGTCATGAAAAATGCCAAAAATCTTGATTCGACCATTTATTTCAAGAAGTTTGCTCCACGCTTACTTTTGCATGTTTTATAAAAGCACTCAGTGCTTGATTATAAAATTGCCTTAAAACTTAGTGACAGTTCTCGATTAAGATGTCAAAACAGGACACGCTCAGGTTAGATTGCACATATTTGAATTGGAATTCCCATTTTTACACAATTTTGATAAGCTATGTGTGTTGGTTTTGAGTTAATATATAAAAAAAAAATAAAAATCTTTGAAATTGGAAAATCATCGGAAGTGGTATAAATATACCACTACACTATGAGTTTTGAGTGAATTAGCACAAAAATTGGGAGAAAATATTTGTTACATACGCCATCCAATCCAAGATGGCGGCTTCCGCTTTTTTTTTCAAAGCTGTAAATTATTGAAAATCTCATGAAACATCCACAATATGGGTATTAGGTGAAATGGTTAACGAGTCGAATTTCGTTGTCCGACGCCATCGTGAATTCCAAGATGGCGGCTACCACTTAACTTGAAAACATTACAAATCACTAAAAATCGCATGGAACCCCTACAATATGGTTATTAGTCAAAAGGGCTCAATGAGTATAAGTCGAATTTCGCTATCCGACGCCATCATGAAATCCAAGATGGCAGCTTCCGCTGAAGTTCGAAATGGTGTAAATCACTGGAAATCAAATGAAAGCCCCAAAATATGGGTATTTGGTAAAAAGGCTGAACTAAAAGAAGTCGCTATCAGTCGCCATCTTGAAATCCAAGATGGCGGCTTCCGCTGAACATTGAAATGATTTTAATCACTGAAAATCATATGAAAGCTCCACACATCAGTCACTTCCGCTGAACATTGAAATGCTTTTAATCACTGAAAATTGCATGAGACTCCCACAATATGAGTAGTGCATAGGCAACTTGTATATTCGATAAATACAGTTGAGTAAGTTTAGTCCATCATATATTTTTGTGAAACATCGCAGCGCAAATATAATTATTTCACTTGAATTGGTATGAAATAACCTTTCTTGTGAATATAATATTATTGCAAAAATACTGCCATTACTGTTAAGTATGTGCAAAGTAAACTTAGACGTTAGAATAATAAGAGAAAATGCAAATTGACAAAAAGTTCAAAAAACACCTGCCTATGAAAATTCGTCAAAACAACTGTGCTTCGTATTTTGAGATTCTAATGAAACAAAAATGTATAAATACATCAATTTTCTTATTCTCTTTCCGAAATTTTTTTGAAGTGACTGAAACATTTGTGGTGGTCGTTTGAAAAGAACGATTTTTACATCTATTTTGTTACTATTTTTGTAACCACAATCTTTAAAAATAAGAAAAAAAAACATCCATGTGTCCAACATACAGTTCTTAACATCAGCTTTCTTAGGCACTACGTGTTTTTTAGTAATGGATACGTAATCAAGTGCATTTTCACGAAGCATGTTTTGAAGATGTTTTTCTTCGAGCTTGAATAACATAAAATGACATTATATTTGAGATCCGTTACCAGGTTCCCAAATCTATAAATTTTGTACGATTCCTACGATTAAAAGACAAGCGAGATACAGCTATTTTATATGAAGAGTGTTAAATTGCTAAAGGGTGTATTTATTTTGTCAGGGCTTTCATGAATTCCTGAGAGAATCCAAAAGATTTTTTGTTACTTGGGCGCGCCTGAAGAAAGTTGCAAGCCTCTTAACTTGCAAAAGTGTCGTATTGACAATCTATGACGGATTAGGGTTAAAATTTACATAATTCTGTTTATTGAGACATATAGTTTTCCACAATAATAAACGGAGGCATATCAGGTTATCAGGAAGGGCCTCAAATAATCAGGCTAATCCTGAAAAATCAGGCACAGTGGCAACCCTGGCTGTCCGAATCGCTTACAACTCGTGTAAACTCGAATAACGAGTTGAGCATGATCAGCGAAAGAGGATTGCCGAACTGAAAATAGGTACAATACAATAAGTTTCATTGGGCTATTTCATCTAAAATTAATTTGGCCAAAAATCCATATGGTCTAACATCCATTCCGTTAAGTGAACATTCGACCTGATTCCCGCATAACAACTTATTTATCGACCGAATGACCCAGACGCGTTGTGTCTCCAAACTGGCCGTTACCAAATATCGTGAAGGACACACTAAATATTGAGAACTATTTATAACATGTTGTTAACACGGTAAAACAGAAATAAAGTTATATTAAAGTTGGATCACCAAGATCAACCCAAGTTCATAATTTTCAAACTAATTTGAAAATTTGTATGAAAAGCATACCAATTTCGGCTTTTTTCTCCTTCTGCTACTTTTGTATACTTTTTACTTCCAACACTGTGTAAAATCTAAAGACCAAAAATTCCTAAAATCTTAATGAAGCTAAGGAAATGTATTTTTAACGAATTTCATACAGACAGTTCAGCACTTTTCAGTGCAGGAGGATCCGATAGCCAGAAGTTCACAAATTCTCACCGCACCTGCTCACTCAGCTTTTCAGCAACGGCTCAAATCCACAAATCATCTACGAATCCAATCGAAGCAATCGTCCAATCCACCACACTATGGGATAGGAGTAGGCTTTTTTCCTCCGTTTTCGATCGAACTGAACCGCGTTTGCACCTGTGTTTGTTGAAAATGTTTGCAATCAGCAATGCCAACTTGGATACGAAAGTACATAGATGGTACACGTTAGGTTTCTGCGTCAGAGTTGAGTTGGGCAGTTGAAGTAATTGCAATCAGCCGATCAATCGATCGTTCGCGTTTTTCTCGACTTGTTACTTTCATTCGTTACGGTTCGATTTCCCCGAGTTGTGGGATTCGTTGGCTTTGTTGCTCGCTTTGGTGGGACTACGGTTGATTTTCGATTTTCACCAAGCGTTTTGCGTTTGCAGTTGAACAATTGCTGCCGAAACCGAGGCGTAACGCTTCGTAAAATAAGCGGGAGAGCGGGCAAAAATTGGCAAAAAAAGAATTCCATCGGCACCGTTAACTTTAATTGGTGTTATTTGTTGAGCGTGGATAAGAGATGAAGAGGAAAAAATCGGCGTATTGAAGTTTTTCACAGACTCAGTGGAACCAGTTAAAATTTTCGGTGTTTTTTCCCCATCTCGAGGGGTTGATTGGATTGGAAAAAAAATTCCTCTTCAAGTGGAATTCGATCACGAATCGCTGATTGGAAGCTGACAGGTTCGATTGGGTGAAATTACCTTCCGAAAACACCTCCGAATCATTACACACTTCCCAAAAATGTTTCGGCAGGCATCGTGTTTCACGAAGTGTCAAAAATTTCAATGATCTCAACCACAAGATTAATAATGATGGGTTGCTTTGTTCGGATCGTGTCCGAGGGGTTCATAAATGGCAGATGCGTTGCCAACTCGAGGAAATTACCGCCGGACGATGCAGTTATTTCTGTGCAACGAAGCTGAGGAAAACGAAAACAGGTCCAATTTTCGCATCACTTTCTCGGCAACGGCAAGGAATTCTTGTCGTCGAGAGGCGGTTTCCACGGAAACGAATGATCCATGGCCCACCACTATGTGGTCATATTATGCCCCATTACATTATTGTGGAAAAATTCCAAGACCAACTTTGATCCGCGATGCCCTACAGTGTGATAGCGCGAAAAAGAAAGCTTTCCTTAGCCAGAAAACAGATCAGACCTTCTAGGGGTGAGATACCGACCAAGAAAAAAGGAAATAGTGGAGGAAAGGGATCAATCTTGTGTACTTACGCCGGAACGTGGACCATTTCTGGGAATTCCCTTTTCCGATTCGCCACTGAAGCCGCGAGACGGGACCACGATGGGGTAAAGCAATAATACAAACCCGTTAATGGTCTACCATAAATCATAAATCTCTCACCTTTGCAAGGGGCTTATGGATTGTGGCATTTACCGCCTCTAAGCCGTTGTTGTACTTTGTTGTTTAAGAGTTCAGGCCGATGTTAGTTTTTCCCTCAAACTATTCCTAACACCCCACTACTGGCTAACTGGAAGAAAAGCAAAAACGAAAACTCGTGGCGGCACCTGGCCTGGGATAGCAATCAAGAGCAAGGTGGAATTTGATAAATATCGGAACAGTAGAAACATAATTGAGAATCAATAATGGAAGGCTGCTCCTGCCTTCCGGAAGTCTCTAAAGTCTTCACGTGAGATGTGGATTGTAGAATGTTGGCTCCATGAGGAAAAATCGGGGGTAAAAGCTATTACACGGCCACAGCGATTACGGCATATCTCGGCTCTCGGCGGAACCAGGAATCGACGATATTTGATGAATGATTACGACGAACTATGATGGAAGGGAGAAACAAGAAGTTAGGAGCTCAGGCTGCTACCTGGAAATTTTTTTTTTTTTTTTGTTTCGATTATAGTCGTTTTAACATCTTTATGTCATTCGCGACTTATACCAACGATGCAGTTGGCGGACAAGTCATTGAAAAACTTATCCGGTACAACTGTGTTCGATGTTTACTCTTGGGCTCGAACTCACGGACATCGGCTCAGGAAGCAACTGACTTGCCAATTGAGCTATATCACAAGCCAAAGCTACCTGGAAAGTAAAAGGAAAATTGCATCATGCAGCATTTCTCCTGGGTGGTGCACCTCGATGTGCCCCAAAGGATAATGCGGCGGATGATTCAGCGAAAAATTTCGTTTGAAAAGGTCCATTAGCTGCTGCATGTTTGAGGGCTTGAAGCACTCAAACGATTTGGTGTCAATGAACTTGAATCACGAGATCTCCATTGAAGGATACCCGAGCATACTTTGATATCTGAATCGATAGCAAACAGTAGCCAATGCTAATATAGTGTTGTATTTTACCCGATGCCAAAATTAGATTTCATTAAAGTATCAATATGTCGAAATTTGATGACAACCAATACCAAAATAAAGCATCCAAAATAATAGCACGATTAGGTAGATGTTGCTTTTGTTAAGACAGCTGGATAAAGCGTCATTAAGGATTCAACCAATTTTATAGTTAAAAACCCGATTTAATACACTTAACAGTGGATTTGAGCCTTTCTAACAGAGTGTAAGTTATATTTGGAAATATATAAAATAATATAGAATACACATGATAGATTCCTTCCCTCTGCATCATATAAGTATGATTTCAGATATTCAAACACGAAAAATTCCGATCTCAATATAAAAAAATGATGCATAGTACGTTTTTTGGGGAAAAGCGAACTGGTATGTAAGGAGTTCATTTTATGTATGGAAAGAATGGTATTTAAACAGTTGAATTTCCAAGACTTTTAACACGCCGAAATGGTGCCGTGGTAGCAACCAGAACTTTCACGATGCTGGTCACGGTTCGAATTTTACTGTTTTTTTATGCTTTTTTTACTGAATAAGTAAAACCAACTACAATATTGATGGATAGCCGTGACACGTGGCCTAGCATGATACCTTTTTAGAGCTCAACCATGCATAAAAGAAAAAATTCTCACAAAAGGAGGGGAAAGTAATATGACTATTAAATGATTAATCTCATTCTGGAAACTAAATCTGAAATCTTATTCTGATTCTAAAGTTTGAATTTTGATTTACAACACTTAGTCTAATATTTGAATATAATTTCCAATTTCAAATTCCAGGTTGATCTTTAATCCGAATTCTAAATCTGCATTCTCAATCTGAATTCTGAATCTGAACTCAGAATTTGAATTATGAATCTGAATTCTGAATTCAAATTCAGAATTAAGATTTTAGAATTAAGAATTTAGAATTCAGAATTAAGAATTCTGAATTCTGGATTCTGAATTCTGAATTCTGAATTCAAAATTCAAAATTCTGAATTTTGAATTTTGAATTTTGAATTTTGAATTTTGAATTTTGAATTTTGAATTCCTAATTTGAATTCTGAATCTAAATTCTAAATCTGCATTCTGTATCTGAATTCTGTATCTGAATCTGGAATCTGGATTCTAAATCTGAATCTGAAATCTAATTCTGGATTCTGAATCTGAATTCTGAATCTGATAAAGATGGATAGAAAAATGAAGAGAAAAGAGCAAAAGAACATTTTTGCCAGGAAAATTTATAAACGCACACCATACTTTACCCCGCAACATCAATCATTATAAATTTTCAATTCCGATATTCTTTCTCCAAGAATCTAAATTTTCACCGATACGCTGAAAATAAATTTAAAAAAATCTGAATTCTGAATCTGAATTCTGAATCTGAATTCTAAATTTTAATTCTGATTGTGAACTCTGAATTTGAATTCTGAATCTGAATCTAAATTCTGAATCTGAATTCCGAATCTGAATTCTGAATCTGAATTTTGAGTCTGAATTCTGAATCTGAATTCTGAATCTGAATTCTGAACTATATTTGGTGATTTTATCAGATTTTTCGAATTTTATTTACATACTTTTACGTTCAAGAGCAAAATACAAATTTGCGAAAAATATATGGAAAATGGCCAAACACAACAACTCGAAATAAACTTTTATGCAATTATACCCCTTTGGCTCCAAGGGCCTCAATTGAGATCTAATTTTAAAATAATACTTTGTGTTTCAAACTGGATCTGATTGAATATAAAATGAACAATGAATAAACAATCAAAATTTTGAAACTGCGATCTCTTTCAATTTGACACTTTAAGGAAATTCACATATTGATATTTTAATGTTGATTATGAATTTAACCCTGAGCTAAATCTGAATCTGAACTTAAATTTTAATTCCAAATTCTGCATATTGAACCTGAATTAAAATTTTGAGTTCCTAAAATGAAATAAATTTCTGGATCTTTATTCCAGATAAACATTCCAAAAAAATCATAATTCAAATGATGAATTTTGTATCAGAATCCTAAGCAGAAATCTGATGTTTGAATTTTGAATTTTTGGTATTCAATGTGATTTCTTCCTTTAGTGGTCAGTGCAACTTTTGTGAACTTTTTAAAGTGCTGCATAAGAATTAAAAATACTTTCTTTTCATAACCTAATTTTAGTTTGATTTTGTCGCAATGATGATCCGAATCGCAAATCAATAATTAAAAACAGAATCTGAAATCCGATCACAGGCAACAGATTTTAGTTTTTTCATTCAAATTTCGAACTAGAACATCCGGGAAGATTCCAGCCTAAGTTAATTAGATATTTTTCCGCACTCATTCGGGCTGGGCAAGTAATCGGTACTGACAGATTGCAACCAAATTTTGCATACGTAAGCAATACATAATAAGCTAACTTTGCTGAAAATTTCATTTAATTCCATCTACGCAATCAAAAACCATTCATAATTAAATTTAAAGCATGAATCTCGAGCACACTTCTTAAACATCTATCAACAATTGAGAAATTTTTGAAAAACTTTAGTAGAATTGTTAACTTAGGCTCAAATTTTGAGGTTTTGGCCTGAATTTTGAGTCGAGATTGTTACGCTTGAAAAGTTTTAGTCGTTTATCAAAATATGATTATGAATTTAAAATTTGACTTTAGAAAAGAACATTTTGCTTATCATTTTTGGACACTCATGCCCCAAAACCCCCCAAATTAGTATAAAAACTCAAGGTCTCATGTCTCAAGTCTCAAGACTCAGATCTCATGTCTCAAGTCTCAGGTCTTAGGTTTCAATAAGATTTTAAGTGTTT
The DNA here is from genome assembly GCF_029784155.1 of Uranotaenia lowii. Classification (NCBI taxonomy): domain Eukaryota; kingdom Metazoa; phylum Arthropoda; class Insecta; order Diptera; family Culicidae; genus Uranotaenia; species Uranotaenia lowii. The sequence goes on along the minus strand of NC_073692.1, from coordinate 12,818,559 downwards.
TCCTTTGAAAAGGACTTTGGCGTAATTCTAAACCAAACTGCGTAAAAAAACGCGTTTATTACCAAAAAAGACCGCGCAAAAAAGACCGCATAAAAAAACCTGACTGTATATTGTTTGAAAGGTGATACCTTTCTTATTGTAAAACTTCAAAATATCTAACAAATTAAATATGACTATTTTTATTGAGTATTTTTAAGATATCTCGTTCGTACTTCAAAATGTTATACAATGTACATATTCAGCAAAAGTGTGCAACTTTGATGTCTCCGAAACCCTATAGTACATGGGTGGCCAAACCATGGCACGCGGACTACATGTGGCCCGCGGAGCTCTTTTTAGAAAAAAAAATTACTCTAAGATTTCAACGTGTTCTTGGTCTGCATACATAATTTGGATAAATATACCTGAATCTACACTAATTATATTCAGAACAAAGATCTGAAAATCTCTTTGCATTGATATAAACCAAAGGGGTAAAAGTATATAAAAACATATTTCAAGAAAACACAATTTTCAATTGTTGTCCATGGCCATTTCCATACATTTTTCGAGCATTTGCAACTTTCGTTCGAACGTTACAGTATTCGAATGAATTTTCATAAATCTGAAAGAATCACAAACATAATTTGAACATGGAGAACCTTTTGGCATTATTTACTCAAAACCCATCATTCTTGCCTTTGGCACTGAGAGCCTCATATAATTTTACAACAAAGGTTACCGTCATTGAATAAAAAAAAGCAATTACAATTACGTACAATTATACGATATTCGACACATTGACATCTATTGACTTCTTCACACATTTTTCAATGTTTTACGATTGGATTTGGCGACTACATATCATTGGTATGAAGAGCATTCAAGCGGACTCTAGTATTAATATTGAGGAGTTCGAATAGTCTCAGAAAGACAGTAAGGTCGTATAAAAAACGTTCGTAACTTGTATTCCTTTTCCACAACTTCGTTCATCCATCAAAATTTAATAACTTTTCAAAACTATGCAAAATATCAGAAGTTTGCTATTTTTTTCTATTTGCTATTTTTTACTAAGCTTTAACAGAAAAGGGAATATTTATGAAAATATAACAAAATCCAAATATATTTTAATTGGCGGCGTGATCTGCATTTTATGTATATCGGTAATGAAAAACCAGACAGAATTTACAGTTGGATAGTAGATTTTAACTAGAATCGGTTTGGTACTGACAAATCTCTCAGAAGATAATCTTGTTCCAATACACTTGTCAAATCGAGATACCGGAAAATTTGAAAGAGTTTTATTGAGTTGCGGTTGAGGTCCGTCAACATTGTTTTTGATACAACTAAAGTTTGTTGAAAAAATTATTCTTTAAAATGTCAAAAGCTTGTGATCGTTATTATTTCAACAATTACATTATGTTGTTTTATTTATTTCAAATTTTTCTATCATATTTCTCGAAGGAGAACGGTAATCTTGAAAATTTTGGAAATGGGCGATCATTTTTTTTATATTTGGAAACCTGAAAGTTGACTTATTACCCATTGTAGTCACGCGATTTGACATTTGTGGGATGAATAAACCGAGGAGGTTTTAAATCCCTTGAAAAGATTCATTCCGTATTGCGTTATATTTCTATTTATCAAATGGAGTAAAACTTGTAAAAATATTAAAGTTACAAAAATGACTTGATAAGATGAATCTATACTCGATGTGACCTAGGAAAATGATTTTTTATAGCGTTTCAAAATTTTTAATTATTTGTTTTCTTCGAACACTCCAGAACACTTTGTTGTTTGGCCCGCGAGTCAACCTCATTTCTGAAATTTGGCTCACCTGTTGAAAATGTTGGCGACCCATGCTCTAGAATATATTTTATATAAAATATCACACGCAAAAAAAGCTATGGTTAAAAAAAGTTATGTTTATTTTTTAAAAATTGTCATAACTTTGAAACGTTTATTTATACAGTAAAGACTTTTCTGGCATAGTGGCTAGAATTGGTACAGGCTAAAAAACTTGTCTCAGACAATACAGCTCTAAAATGTATATTTAACAAGTATTTATTTTCATTTGAAGATATTCTAACATTAGGAATATCTGATTAGTGATTTTCTTTGAATTTTCGGATTCCTGATTGTTTTCATTTCATTTTCTCAAATTATGATTAAGTTAAGTTTTGAAACATGTTCTTAAATTTTCAACACTCGAACTTGAATCAATTTCTACGCCAAGTTTCCGAAAATTTGGCCTTTTGTAAACCGGATTTCCAGTAATGTCGAATCGAATGCTTTTTCCCAAATGTAACGAAACACACGGACGGCCGGCGGCGGCAATTTAATTACCGAAACGAACTCGCGCTCTACAATTGCACCATTTTCATTTCGCATGAGTGAAAAACGCGCGTTGATCAGTTTCCGAAAAACGGAAACCCTACTCGATTCGATTCGACCGAACAGCAGCTAGCTAGCTGGATCCCCCATAAAACTCAATCGTCCGGCCAATGTTTATTAGATGGAGCTGCTGGATGGCTGGCTGCAGAGATGAAGCAATGTGCAGCAACCGACATAAAATAACATAACATTCATCATTCGGAGCTGGCGAACATCAAAGTTCAGTGATTCGCTACAGGGTTTTTTACGTGAAATTTTACAAATAATAAACACCACGTGAGCAACCAGACTAGAGTCGTCGACTGTTGATGATGGTGAAGTTACGATGATCCGTAAGCAAGCCACGCGTCTTTGTGTTGAGGTGAAGGAAAACATATGTTCCTCATTAAACCAGAAACCAAACCTCAATAAAATTGTTCAGTATGATCATTTCTAACCATGCAAGAATTAGATTTAATTTCTCGTTCGAAAAACTTGAAATTTTAAAGTTGAATTCAAAACTATAATTTTAACAAAATCTAAGTGAAAGGAAAAGTCAGCTCACGCAGTACCCAATCCAGCTGATCGATATGTGTTTATTAATGGGTTCCAGCAGTTCCTGGCAAACGCCTGCGCATCGAACGTCGATGTCTTTTTCAATTAAAACTCAATTTCGGAGGCGGGCGTGTTGCCGTTTCTGTTTCTGTTTGTTGCTGCCGGTTCGTCCCCCATTTGTGTTGTGTTCAACTCTTGTAGCCGATTTTTTTTTCAACTGTCTAGTAGCTGTTCTGTGTTGTTTAGATATAATTAAAAGCAATCAAACATGACACAAGTTTCGAAAGATTGATCGAACGAACGTACCGTACACATATGCGTGTTTTTTTTTTCGTTTATAATGCTCAATTGGTGATTTTGGCCAGTAGCAAAGTACGGTCATGTAATAATCTTGACTGATGATTTTTTTTTTCATTCTGGTCGTTGAAGCATTTGGCTGGAGAAGACATCCGAGTCGTACAAATCTTCGTTGAGGAAATCGGAAATTGTTTGATTTAGTTTTTATTACTATAGTATTACTCGAATGGGTTTCCGTTGTTTGTACAACTAATGCAAACAGTTGAAGTTGAAATGTCTGCCCAGCTCAATGAAGATTGATGACCACCAGTATTTTCCCTTTAATCCAATAGCTGTAATTTCATTGAACGCAAGCTCAGATTACGCAATGGAACATCAATTGGAGAGTAATTGACGTACAACCTACTATATGGAATTCATGTTCTGAATTCTGTTTAGTGTGACAACGTTCATGTTTGAGAAAATCTTCAACAACTTTGTCTACTATTTTTATTTCTGAAAACTTTTATATTCGAGCTTAACGAACCAAAACATAGTTTTTCCAGCAAACATTTTTGTAGGTACAGTACCGTTCATAATTGTATAGAAATTGGAAGCACGCGCACTGTTACTTTGACTTAGAACTTCCATAACTTTTTACTCTGATGATATTTTTTAATCAAATTTTGTGCGTTTGATAGATCAACTATCACACTATAATATCACAAAATTTGAGCTTTCTGCAGTTTGTGTGGCCTGAGATACAGTAATTCTACGAAAATCGGACTTTTTGGACTTTTACCATTCAAACTGCAATATCGGAAAAACTACGCAACTTTTTTTATTGGAATTTTGCAGAGTAATTGTGGAAATATGAAGCTAGCATGTCTGAAGTTTTCAAAAAGTTCTATCAATGAGATCAAAAGTTACGCGAGGTGCAATATTTCAGGCATGAACCTAGAAATGCGATTTCTATAGAATTTTGGACGAATGTTTCCATAGGAAAAACATATTCTTTGTTTAACAACCAGTATATCTATTTCAACCCAAATATCAAAACAATATCGCGAGATTCAGATTTCAAAACACAAATGGATCATTTATTCCATTTTTTTTTCTTCATTGCTTTTTCCAGACATTTTTTGTCAGATCGATGGAGGAAACGATATTGTTCTCATGAATCGTCCAAAATTCTATAGAAATCGCATTTCTTAGTTCATGCCTGAAATATTGCACCTCGCGTAACTTTTGATCTCATTGATAGAACTTTTCGAAAACTTCAGAAAGGCTAGCTTTATATTTCAAAAATCACTCTGCAAAATTTCTGCAAATGAAAAATGTAGCGTAGTTTCAGAGATATTGCAGTTTGAAATGAGAAAAGTCCAAAAAGTCCGATTTTCGTAGAATTACTGTTTCTCAGGCCACACAAACTCCAGAAAATTCAAACTTTGTGATATAATAGTGTAATAGTTTATCTATGTAACGATGATATTGTTTTTTTTTAAACGCGAACAATTTGATCAAAAAATATCATCAGAGAAAAAAGTTATGGAAGTTCAAATTCGAAGTGACAGTGCGCGTGCTTCCAATTTCTATACAATTATGAACGGTACTGTATACTTCTCAACAAACTTTGCTATACGTTTCATATACTTCATAGAATCGTCGCATATAACTCGAAAAAAATAGCATTTACCTACTAAAGTGTAGGCGATATACAAACATATTTTTAAATCCTGGCTTAAGCAATAAGAATTATAAAAATTGAACGATATTCAACAACTTACTCGTACATCCTGGAAGTATACAAGAGAGCGCAAGTTTTGCTCTCAACGCATGCAACCGTTGCCAGCGACAATATTTTCTGCTTTCTCATTGGACAATTTTTCCAAGTGAACCATCTGTATTTTAGCAACCACTGCTTATCGCAGAGGGAACAAAACAAGGTTGTTTTCTCACTTGAATCCCAAACGGGAGAACAAATTTGCAAACATGGCGGAATTTTTATCATATCCGATTTATACCGACTTTAAGTAACCATTTTTACGATCGTTTACTTATTTGGTAGGAATTGCGATTCGAGTTAACGTTGTTAACAATTCGAACCATCATTTCAAATGAGCTTTTATGTTTACTGGGGATTCATAACTCTATCTTGTCGTTTAGAAACCCATAAATGTCCAGTTTTTGGTTCGCAAAAAAACATGCTTTCGATGATACGGATGCACAAAAAAGAAAACGATCAGCTGTGCGTGAAGTGTTTTAAGCTTTGCAAACATAAAAGTATTTTTCGGTTATTTTGTATAGGAACTCTTTTCACTGAACGCTGAGGTTTAGAGAAGAGGAATTCGTTTCAATAACTGTTAATTATCATCAGGCCCTTGCGAAGGAGTAAACAATGGTGGAGAAGTTAAAAAATCGATTTAATCGATAAGTTTTCTGCCTCTGAAAAGAAACAAAAGAACAACGCTCTTTAACTTATAGAAACTCCTTTCTTTTAATCTTTACTAAGAATCTGAACTGAAAAATCATTAATCAGAAACTTAATTTTAAGCTCGCAAACTTGAAAAAGTTAAGAAATGAAGACCAGTTGATTGAATTTGATATAAGAGTCTCAAGCTGAAGAGAATACACAGGTCAGGAACAAAATAAAGATAGAAGGAAAAATACCGAAATCAGAGAAATCTAAATTTTAAATGTTGATGCCAAATTACTTGAAAATGTTGAAAACGTTGAAATCTGATGTTATCTCCAAAAAAAAAACTGTCAAAAATCGACTCAAAAATTTTAGAAAAATACCAGAAGGCGACCAAAGAAAATTAGGAAAATCGAAATATTAATTTTTATGCCAAACAACTTCAATGCATGAAACATCGAGATCTGGTGTTATCTTGGGAAAAAAAATTTTAACAAACAATCGACTTTCTGGGTTTTCTAAAAAAAGGTTAAGCCCTAAAAAGTCGATTTTAGACCAATTTTGTTACATCAGAGATAACATCACATCTCGACGTTTTATGCATTTCTAAGTTAAGTCTAAGGCATCAAAATTAAAGTTTAGATTTTCCGAATTTCCTTTGATACCCACCCTTTTGTAATGTTAAAAAAAATTGTAAGTCGATTTTTGACAAAAATATATTTTTTTCGAGATAACGCCTGACTTAAGGCAGAAACACAATACAGCGTCGGTCGTCGCGTCACGTCAGCGGTCAACGCTGTCGATAAGTACTAAAACGCGGACGCGACGCACCCGACGATTTTTGCATCACAATTCAGCGTCAAGAGACATCTAAGATGTCACATCTAAATAATGCACAATGGGAAAAAAGTGTACAAACCGCGACTCAATATCTTCCAAACATGAACCAAACCTATGAAAACATACTTTTTTCAATGTAAATGTCTAGAGTATCGATTAGACATTAGATTAGACTGAGTCGATTTGGGGTCATTTTTGAATTTCTCAAACCCTGGGAATTAAAAAGATTCATTTCGGCTCAAAACATGTCTATATTTTTTTGCAGAATTTTCAAGTAACGTTTACACCAGTTAATTAAAACTTTTAGGTTTGTACGGGAAGAAAATTGAATATTTTGTAATGAGAAATCAACATCATTTTTGTTTCTTCTGTGGAACTGGGCCCGCTAATGGTTTTTGTGCAAATTTATAAATCCTCTAAAGGAAATTTTTCGCTGAACAACACTTTGTTGAAGACCTTAGCTTCGTATCTTATTAGTCAAAAAAAGTTATAAGCTGTTTAACTGTAATAGTTTTTGCTCCAATTTAAGGAAAGGAAAGGAAATTTTTCGCTGAACAACTCTGTCGAAAAGATCGTAAATGCGTATCTTATTATTAGTCAAAAAAGTTATTAACTGTTAACAGGGGTCTTTTGGCATTGATAAACAATAAGTTCAATTGACACCACTGGTTGTGCCCCGCGAAGTATTGCATGAAAAATAGTCATGCAATACATCGCTAGGCACCCAGCAGTGATGTCAATTGAATTTATTGTTTATCATTGCCAAAAGACCCCTGTTAAACAGTTAATAACTTTATTGACTAATAATAAGATACGCATTTACGATCTTTTCGACAGAGTTGTTCAGCGAAAAATTTCCTTTCCTTTCCTTAAATTGGAGCAAAAACTATTAGCTCGGTTCCACGGAAGTTATAAAAATGATGTTGATTTTCCAGTACAAAATATTAAATTATTCCCATACAAACCTAAAAGCTCAAATTTACTCATGTAAACGTTACTTGAAAATTATGCGAAAAATCATGGATGAGTTTTGAAGCAAAATGAGGCATTTTAGGCTCCAGGGTTTGAGGAATTCAAAAATGACCCCAAATCGTCTCAGTCTATTGGACATAGTATCATTCCTAGAAAAAAAAAATTACACAAGAAAGGTCTATTTTTGTTAAAAATTTGGTTGTCAAAATCAGTGTTTTTCTGGATTGTTTACAAAATTTAGAGGAATAGGGGTTAAAATAGCACTCTATCTGCGTTCGTAAGCTCGTGCGGCATCTGATATTCTGAACATTTTCACTGAAGGAAAATATATTTTCATATATTTGGTTCAAGTAGGAGGGAAGATATTGAATTTCTTCGCGGTTTATCTATCAATTTTTTACCCATTGTGCAATGACTTAGTAAAATGGACAGCTTCAATTTATTGCAAGATGAATGAAATTTTAGTTACTTTTGACTGGGCAAAACTTAACTGTCCTTAATACTGATGCAGTCAAAATAACTAACAGCTTTGGAATAAGTTTTCGCACTTCTTGAACGATTATCGTGGTCAGAGTACGCATCGGCAATTTCCAGTCAAACAAAAAAAATCTTAACGTTTAGTCTCACCCAGCAGTACTGATTCTAGCAATCTCAAAGCGGGGAACTTTTACATATGAAAGAGTTTTTTATCCGAAATTTAATTTTGAGTAAAACCTATAAAACAAAGAACGTTTCCAGGAAGTCGGATCTATTGGCAGTTTCTTTTAAAATTCACAGATCAAAGGCCGTGAAGTTTACCCCTGGCAGGTAAATGGTTAGGGGTTTAAGGTTTGAAGAATGGGGCCCCTTTTTTCTAGAGCAAAAAAAAAGCAAGCAGACGAAACCTTCAAAGCGTTCAAGGTTTTTCTACAAATTCTTAAATTCGTGGAAATAGAAGATTGACTCGCGAACTCTAAGCTGATGATTTTATAACCGTCGAAATAACATTCACACATGATAATCGAAACATCCACGATGGGGAGGGCTCAAACGTGTCTCAAAGACCAGAATGTTCCATCATTGACGTCGACTTGAAGTAGTCGAAGAAACAGAACAAAGAACTTGTCGAATTTAACGAGGTGTGATAGTACAATTTTAATTACCACACTAGCTGAATATGTTCACTATCATAGTCGGTTTGGCTTTTTTTTCGTTCTAGCACGTCGCATTTTCGATATCGCCAAGACAGGGTAAAATTAGTTTTTACGACTCCTTGATGAAATAATGACAGAACAACACCGGAAGCAATCCAAGTCTGCTCGCTGCTACGTTCAAAGTGTAATTTTTTGAATAACGATAATTCCACAACACGGAAGTGTTCCCGCTGAGTTCTTTCCTCAACCGATCAACAATTGCGTGGAACCCTTTCAAGTTCCATAGGAACCAGGAACCCACCTTTTGTGACGAATGGGAAAAAGTGCGTAGTTTTAATTTATTCTGGATGCGTGCGTATGTAGACACGCTAGTTCAGGTTTCTTTTGAATTCAAAGTAACCAAACATCACCAACAACAAAAAAGGGTAAAAGTTATAATTATCGGTGCCTGTTGAAAGGGGAGATTAATTTACTTTTAATCACCACAACTGCTACTAGTTTTTCCCAATTGTGTTCCCGGTGCTGTACCGAATAAGGTGAGATCGTTACGGATTGTTGATCAATTGGGGCAGTTGGATTGTTTTTGGCTTTTGGAGATCTAACGATGGTTTTGCCTGATAGTTCGATAAAAACAAATGAAACTGCCAAATTAAAACGATAATCTAACATTAATTTAGATTGGACGGGAAAGATTTTGGAGAAATAATGTGGGATCTGAAACAAAATCTCACAAAAAACTAATGACAGTTTGAATGATGTTGAGTTTCAATGATAAGACTGCTATTGTACAACTAATGCATACAAAACTGATCTAGCAGATTATGTTATGCCATTCGACTTAAACAGCATGATTTACCGTATTATTTGAAATAAAAAATATCACCTGCCTTGCTGAAAAATGAAATGGAAATTAATGTTGAGGAGAGAGAGAAAACTCAAGTTTGTAGTTAAGATAACATGAATTAATACTAACAATTAGTTATAGTTTGCCGATGTGATACAAACAAAACTTTAAATTTAGTCAATATTACTCTCTTGCTTATGGCAGGATGGAGAAACATTTCGTTTTTTCCTGGTCCTTATATGAGTTACCAATTACTAAAATTTTAAAGGAACAATGCGTACATCCAAAGAAAAGGTTGCAAAATTTTAATGCCGCTCGGCGCAAACTCGATACCAAAAATGCGCTAAAAAGTGTACTGTACCAAATATCATATGATTGGAAAAGCACTTCTGGCATAAAAACTCAAGCTCTCAAGCAAAATGATGCATGATCACTACATTCAAGCGAAGAAAGAAAAACATTTCCAAACATTTCCAAAACATTCCCAAGGAAAACATTTTATGGGATTTCATCCTATTGGAATAATCATCCCAGAATAAAAAAAATAATGTGAGAATCGAACTCAACGACATTCTTATTTTGACTAGCCAGTCTAATAACTTAACCAGTGTACCAACTAAGTCAGATAGTGTAGGGATCTAGTTAGCTTAGATCAGGAAGCTATCACGATACATAATGTCAGATTCATCCCAGACGTCCAAGAATAAAGTCATCAAATTCAGAACAAGTCTTTTAATTGATCAGCTTCCTGCAATAGTGAAGGCTGATCACCAAAAATCGCACTGCGTTGGCCGTCTGCCGTTTGGTCGGTGGTTTTTTTTTTCATCCTCATTTGTCTTTGATGGGAATGGGATGGGAATGAGAAACGAAAAGCTGTTTTCTGTTTTCTTAAAATTTTGTATTATCACAGATTTTTTTGTAAAATTTCGTCACAGAATCAGTGTCGCAGATCATAGAATTAATTTGCTTTTCACATAGCTCACAGATTCTCTAAATTTTGTTTAGATATCCAAAATTATAAATATTTATGTCGCCTCCGACTTCTCAATTCTGACTTTAGTTCATGAAAATATGAAAAAAAGGTTAGGTAAATTGATTTTTTTTTTTTTTTCTATTAAAACTGTAAATAGTTTCCAGCGCCGATGTGGTCTAGTGGATAGGCTGGCGCAAGTCTGGCATTGATACGCCAGGCGTACTGGGTTCGATTCCCGGTATCGGCAAGAAAAACTTTTGGGTTCGAATACCGGAATACCGGAATACCTGTAAGTAAACTAGCCCACCTGATTGATTCGTTCTTCCAAAATATACCTACATCAACACACGCAATACATTCACCACATAACAGTTCATACGAAGCCATGGGGTCCGGGTATGGTGGCGCGCTGCATTGGAGATTTGTCGAACCTAATAATCTAAGGAATGTATGTGAACCCATACTTTGGCAGAAACTGCGGTGAATCCGTGCACCCATGGTGGATTACCAACATACATACATACATACATTAAAACTGTAAATAGTTTCCAGTTTGTTGATGTTTTACATGATTTCCCAATGAACATAAAAACAGCGACACAGAAAACTGTCACAGAATTTGAGGTTCAAATCACAAAATTCGAGAATGAAGAGAAGAATTTTCTTTCGGTAACTTTGGCCAGAAGGTTGGAAACAAAGGAATGTTTTTTTTTTCTAATGCCGATCAGGGATGCCAGGTGCTTTAGTAAAAAAATCAGGACACCATGAAAAAAAAAACTGGATCTTTCAGGACACCACAAATTCTGCTAAATTTCATAAATAAAGGCTAAATAAAGGTACCGTAGACGCCTTAATTTATGCAACAAAGGTAAGAAGTATATTGCCTGACCTGTAGTTTATATGAAAAATTACGATTTAAATATTATCTGAACCGAAGATTATTATCGGTTAAGCTATTTTATCACAGATTTGTTCGATATCCTGATGATTTTACTATAAATTCAATTACAATTTAGTTATTTTCATGAAAATCAGGACAGTTCAGTACATTTCAAGGTCCATTTTTGAAAAATCAGAACAAATCAGTATAATTAAAAAAGTTAGAACAGTCTCTCGAAAATCAGGACAAATCCTGACACCTGGCACCCCTGATGCCGGCATACATCAGGGATGCCAGGTGCTTTTGTAAAAAATCAGAACACCATAAAGAAAAAAATCAGGATTTTTTAGAACCCCTCAAATTCTGCCAAAATTGCAAAAATGAAGGAAAAATGATGGTACTGTAGACGCCTTAATTTATGCAAAAGAGGCAAGAAGTGTATTGCTTGGTCTGCAGTTAATATGCAAAAAAAAAACACTATTTAAATATCTAAACCGAAAATTTAGATTAAAATTATGGTTACAATATTTTATTACAGATTTGTTCGATATTCCGGTGATTTCACTATAAATTCAATTACTATTTAGATATTTTTTTGGAAATCAAAACAACTCAGTACGTTTCAAAGACCATTTTTCAGAAATAAGGACAATTCAGAACAATCATTCGACTACATCATTCGACATTATCCTTGCTGGTTGATAATTTCCATCCTGCTTTGTCTTGTGATTGGATATGAGATATGTTTTGTTTGGCATATGAATTCCAGCCCAGCATTGAATTTTATACCGATAATTTCACCTCCAAGGAAGTTCATTATTGGAGTAGAGACGGATTTGTGGGAGTATACAAAAAGTTTAATATACTATTTTTAAAAAAAAGTTTGCCTTCACCAGCCATTTTCGACTGGTCACGGTCTAAATAGGTTATGGTACCGGTTCGGCATTGAATCTTATGCCGATAAATACACCTCAAAGGAAGATCATTATTGGAGTAGAGTCTGATTTGTGGGTGTCTAATGGCAATTCCACCACAGCCACTAATTCGATTTTCGAGAATCTGCTCCTGCCAATCATGACACCAAACGATGTTGCTATTTTTGGCGTATTAATCGATATGTGGGTGTATAAAAAAGAGTCGTCTGTTGAATTCAGCAAATCGTTTAGGGCTGATATAACTTGTGTTATCTAAAATACGGCTTTTAATTTTCTCTTTCCTAGTAAAAACAAATCATTAATAAGTGTATTTTGTGGTAATATTTCAAATGTCACAATAAGATTTCTTCAAAATCTTGAATACAGTTTAATAACAAATATCTGTACTGTAAAATGGGATGAATAGAGACGGTGCAAGGGGGATAAGAACAATTTCTAAAAAATACGTTTAACAATTTATAAATCGGACAAAACTTCGTTAATTAATCCTTCTGAAATTTCTACCTAAAATTAACCACATGCAAAATTTGAGCCAGATCAGTCCATATAAAGCTTTATAGACTGGATAGACTGGACAAAAAGCTCTTTGGAGAATTTGTCAAAGAGAAGCTAAAAAATAACGTCGAAAAATAAAACTAGTATAACATAAGTAGCCTAGCAGGATGAAAATCCCTTTTAAAAATGAAAATCAGATTTTTTTTTAAGTTTCTGCAATCTAGCTTAAAAAATCTGACTGGAGAATGGCAAGCATTTTAAGTTGAGTAATTCAGTATTGTCAAATTGTCATCTCTCGCACATTTGAATATTTTTCATGAGCTTGAGAATTTTAGATAATCTTTGGACCGCAATAACTTTAATATTCTAACACTTATCGCGGTACAATTCTGAGATTTTAAAATAAATTGGGATCCTCACAAACAAAATTTCTCAGAATATTATACAAATTTCAAGCTGATTGCTCGATCTTTTCTGAAGTTCGATCAAGTGCAAATTTGGCAAGAAGCCATCTGGTAAGTTCATGATATATATATTTGGGTATATGATATGGGACAATAGACTGAATTTCTCAAACCCTGGGGTCTAAAAAGCTCCGTTTCAGTTCAAAACTCATCCACGATTTTCGCAGAATTTTTAAGTAATGTGTACATTTGTACTTTTAAATTTGTACTTTTATGTTTGAATGGGAAAATTGATTATTGTGTTAAGAAAAATCAACAACATTTTCGTTTATTCTGTGGATCCGATCCTGGTAATGAGATTTGTGCCAATTTATAAACTCATTGAAGGCAAGTTTTGGCTGAAAAACTTTGTCGAAAACCTTAACTTCGTATCTAAAAATCAGACAATTTATTAGTTGTTGAATAGGATTATGTCTTTTGACACTGAAAATCTATTAATTCAACTGACATCACTGCTTCTGTCTGGCGAGGTATTGCATAATTACTTTTTAAGGATTTTTTTTAATGAAACACTCGTTAAATAGTTTGTAGTTTATGTAAAACTTGCCGCAATTAAAATTTGTATCTTTTAAAACTTATTTTAGTTACAGATAATAAACATAAGAGAATTAACAAAACAATATAAGCTTTAACAATATTAGTTTTCACTAAATTATTTATTGTGCAAAATGTTTGGTTGATAAAAAGAACAAAGTAATACGAACCCCAAACCTTTTAAACATTATTGAATTTTAAGTTTTTAACGTATGAATAACAAATTTTCCAATACAAGAAAACGTACAGATAAGCGTATGGCTTTAAATTTTTGTTGTTGGGTTCAACGATTTATGAAGATTGTTACAAAGAGACGTAAATAAAAATCTCATATGAAACCTAAACAAAATCCCAGGAATGAAGAAAATTTTGGCCGGATGCAACTTACTTTTTTGTTCTGCAAGCAAATCTCTCGCGTTGGCAAATAAACAAACTGCTACTGCAAGCTGCTTCCGTTTAACTCGTCCCAAGGTTCGTTGCTGTTCAGCAAGCAAAGTTATGAAAGATTGCGATCGGTTTGTTTCTTGTTGTTGTGGTTGTTGTTTTGTTGCACTACTTGAATGCAAGTACACCACCAATCAATTCACTAACACAGTATGAACCAAAACACCGAAAAAGAATGTAGATGGTAGTTAAGCATAAACTTCTGAGTTAAACTCTCCTTTAATGATGGTTTTAATATAACAGAACACAGGGGCGAGCGAAAAAAAAAACAACCGTAAAGAGAACAAGAATTCTGCACGGTGCAGTCGAGTTTCTTCCTCTTCTAGAGGCTCTGCTTTTCTTACTCCCAGTAGGCCACGATTCTACTGCTCTGTTGTTGTGGGTTTGCTGTTTTTATGCTCCCCTTTTTTGTTGTTGCTTTCGAATGGTCCCTTGAAATTTCGCCACTCAAGGGCTTCTTGGATGGATCCAAGAAGGAAGATAGATGATGGTGAAGTGAGCAAAAAAAAACACAGCAACCAGTAGAACTCCTTTTCGTGATTCTTGAACTTCTGCTTCTCGATCGAGAATCCTGTTTTTTTTTCTTCACCTTTTTCCTCTTCTGCTTGCAGTTGAACTCTCCTTACGAATACACTGAGATAAACGAGGAGCACTCGAGGTTTTTTTTGCTCAATTTAATGACACTGCAAAAATTCCGGCCCCAAACAGAAATACTCTTTTTCGGGATGCAAGATGCTCCACTCGTTGTGCCCCCTTGATATGTTTCGATCGAGTATGTGGTGTTTGTGGATGATGAAAGTGTGCATTGATGTATTTGTGCAATGGTGTAGTGTTTAGAGAAGAGGTGCGCTGTTGCACGTTTTCTACTGACTTATTTATAAAACTTCACTCCGCTTGTCAGAACGATTTTATTTGGACGCGATATTTATAGGCACAACATTTCACTTTGCGGTTCACGCGTTTTCCCCTCACGCTCACGCAGGAAGAAGCGAGCGCAGAACGTCGAATGCGCGTCGTCGTCAGCAGAAAATAACCAAAACACGCTTGTCGTCTTCGTCGTCCGGAAAGGCACTTGAGACACTTTTCTTTTTTTTATTTCGAAAAAGGCAATCGTTGTTTTCCTTTTAATTTTTCTGCTTTCTTCTCGCCACTCCTGGCTAAGCATCCATTAAGCTGATATTGAAAGTGGTAATCCAATAAGAAGGGTAGGGTTTTCTTCCCTCTGGAGTCTCAACTGTTGTCGTTGTCGAAAACGGGGAACCGATTCAAGCGGAACCAATTCCCGTAGCAAACTGTCGACACGAGCCAGATGATCACTTCTTCTTCACACTTTACACTAGCACCGAGGATTTGCGCAAGGAAGATTTCGATAAGATTCCCTTCCCTAAAGCTAGCTTAGCTTAGAGGGCGAAAATTTACACGCGAGGAAAACACTTAGCTCGAACTACTTTAGGTCGTATGACAAATTCCTGTACACTGTACAAGAAACTAACTTACATTACAACCGGTAGAACGATCAGGGACCTATACCCCGCTACTCTCTAGGCGCGCGATAAAAATTCAACAAGGAAATTTACACGAGATAATGTACAGAACAACACAAGAGTCAATCACAACATAATAACGTAAAAACGCAACATAAAAGAATATGGTCCCTCGCCAACACTCGTCAACGCCGTCGTCGCCACATGTGCCGAATGTGGCAACAAAACACACGAACGCACGTCGCCGTCGCCTACTACTTGATCGAAGCAAACCGTGTCCGTGTCCGCTATGTACAACGTCTAACGCGAGACTGACGCGAGCGCGAACCGAAAGCCGAATGGGAACACCGAACGAACGAACGCAAAACAGCTGGCTGGCTGACCAACAAAAGCTCCGAAGAAAAAAAAACGCGGTTCGGTTTTTATGATTCGATCGGGGAACTCACCCAGCCAGCATAAATCCACCCAACCCAACATACACCCCACGCGGTAAGTCGGCGGACGGCAGCGAGCGGGCGGACACTCAACATAAAACAGTGGGTGAAAAGCTCTACGAACAACGTTGCCAGCTCAACTGAATATTAGTCGCTTACTTTGTGTACATTCAAAATATGATAAAATCATTTTCGATTTCAAATTTTTTTTCAATATTTTGAGTTTTGCTTTCATAGGTTTTTGCCAAGATAATGATACTTGAATACGTGTGATATGTTTGATAGAGTAAAGTTGATAGAATGAAGTTTGATAATAGAAGCTATCAACTGAAAACATTGTTAAATCTAAATCTACATGAATTATTTTGAATATTAAAGACGTACAACCAAGTACGAGGTGGCAAAATACAATAGCAATTGGAGAAATCTTTATGCCAAAAATGTGTTGACATGACGTGATTGCCTTTATGAATACTGGCATAGGTAAAGACTCTATGCTCGTATAAAATGATGGATTATCAATATGTACAATCAACTGGTCAGACTCGAGACAAAAAAGTATCAAACGCTTTTGGTTTCCTTTTGGATCAAATAAAAACTTACAAATTTCGGTGGCTCTATTAGTCCATCTTTAACACATGAGAAATCAATACCGGCATTGCGCTTGGATGGCAAAACTCTTCAGATCGGCTTGTCCAGTGAAAGAGAGTATGTATAATTTTCTTCGTTTGCTCCATCAAAACTGTGCGGGGAGAAACTGCACTGCAATCAAGAGTGAGATTGTCCACAAGAAAGAGTGAGCGAGAGCATTGGCATTCGCTGATGAAAATAACTCTCTTTCCGGAAAAATATTGAAGAATTGTGTTGAGGAGAAATCTGAGAACTAACTCAGTTTTTTTCTTGAAACGTTTTCTAGAAAAGACACTGCTCTCCGAACCAGAGATGACAGAAGAGTTCTGATTTTTCAGAATTTGCCCTGGTTTTAGAGAAACCGTCCTGAATTTTCAAAACCAATCGGATTGTCCTAATTTTAGAAAACTGGCCTTTAAAATGTCCTGAATTGTCCTGTTTTAAAAAAAAAAACACTAAATTATAATGGAATTTGTAGTTTGATAAGAACATCAAACGAATCTGTAATAAAACAGTTCAACCTCTTAAACTGATGATAATCTGAGGTTCAGATGATTTTTCGATACAAACTGCCAGCCAGCCAAAAAGTCGATTTCTTCTGATGCATAAATAAAGGCGTCTACAGCACCGTTATTTCGCGTTTATTAATGCAATCTAAAGAGACGCATTTTATTTCCACCAATCTAGTGGTGTCCTGAAAAATCTTGATTTTTCCACCTCTGCTCCAAACAACACCTTGACTACTTTTTCAGCAGTGGGCATGGTAACGACAAACACTTAAAATCTTTAAAAGTACAGATTTTTTTTATTATTTTTTGGTACAGATAAGTACAGATTTCCTCATTTGAAAAAAAGACCACAAAAAACGTTTTGAACCATATCGTTAACATTTAATCAAGAAAAGAAGAATTCAGATTCATGTGAAAGCCGTCAATCATGAGAAATAATAACACAGTTAAAATTAGCTTCCGGAAAATGATAAAAAACCTATTCGGTTATTAATTAATTGTTAAAAATTTAAAAAATTGAGAGCACAGACATATTATCAACAAATTTTTTTTAAACTACAGATTTTGCTAATATTTTTCCATCGATTAATTTTATATTGTGGGTGCACATATCGGTGCAGATTTTTTGTCTGCTGAAAAAAAAATTTTGGAGTTTAGATTTCAATGTGGTAACGCTGACAGCGGAAAAGAAATTGTTGTTATTTTTTGTAGAGTTTTGGAAGTCAAAATATTTTTTTCTCCATAAACACTGAGGTGTATGACTGAAAGGGTACCCTTTGCTGGAATCCTCTTTCTCCCACTCAGATGCGAGAGCACTCACACTTGCCTTCCGAGTCGCTTACAACTCGTGTCAACTCGGATAAAGGGTGGGGAGCATGATCAGCGAAAGAGGATTACACTCGGAAGCAGTGATGTCAACCTTCCAGATTTTGTCTGGATCTTCCAGACTTTTTGGACTTCTGCCAGACATATTTTCAGGTTTCCAGACTTCCAGACTTTTGTCATTTCTTCTTAACAAATCCAGACTTTTGGCTAGGACATAAATTGTTCATAGAAACTATGAAAATTCAAAATGGTCATGGTATAATATAGCAGGAAATGATAAGAATTTATTAACTATGAATTCAGAAGTGGTTGAAAGCTATTAATAATGGCAAATTTCTTCGAAGTGTTAAATTGAAAGTCAAACAACAGAACATGTAAATGTTAAGCGGGCCATAGACTACACAAATGACGTGTGAAAATTCGATGATTCCACCACGATTGTTTGATCTATGCTCGCCCACACACGATACAAACATATTTCATGCGAACACAAACGATTGCTGCCAAAAACAACAACAGCAACGAAAAAAAAACCGTCTCCTCCCCGGCTGGGGCTGAGTAAATGGCCTGGATTTTGTACAAACAGCACCATACACCATGTCACAGAGGGTGGTTTGCACAAAATATTTCGATCTGGACCGATTTCACTCAAACTGTTTGCGCGATAATTCAAGCAGTACCATACACGATGCAAATCGTGTTCACAGCGACAAAATTTCATCGATTTTCATCTCATTTGTACAAATGTTGTGTAGTCTGTGGCCCGCTTTAGTGACAGAAACAAACGATCAGTCGCTATTTGGCGACCAAAAAAAAAAGGTTACCACCTTCAAAAGTAAGCTATCCAGACATTTCGGGACATTTCCAGACATTTTTTAAAAATCTTCCAGACTTTTTCGAAAAACAGTTGGCAACCCTGCTCGGAAGTCGAACTGAAAACAGTGTTGTTTTCTCCCGGCTCTTAGTTGTTTAGCAGGAGCCGAACAACCAATCAAGTCTTGCATATATGTGGGCATACTAATCATCTAGGCATGTAATCTGAATCTGAAATCTTAAGCTGGAATCTAGGTCTTGAAACTGTACCTGGAATCCGATTTCAAATTTCAGATCCAAATTTAGCTTATAATATCAGACAATATTCGGAAAATCGCTAAAGAAAAGCGTTTCAAGCTAGAAAGCTTATACCTGCGAGTGCTGTGATATGCACGTGGTAAAAGTTACCGTTGGAAATTTGTCGAACATCAAGACTTACTAGCTAGATACCAGAATATATGCCATGCCCCAACAGGAGCTACCGTTGTTATTCGTCTCGTGGCTAATCAATTGTTCATTGCGGTTACAAACAGGGTATCCTACATCCCCAAAATTTCGCAGAGTCAGTTGGCGAAAATGAAAGAAATAAGCATTGAAGCCATCCAAAATGCAATTCAAAAGTATGTGGACAAAACAATCTGAACAGAAACAGGATCCGGTGGACAAATCTTTGAACCGAAAAGTCATGCGTGCTTATGCCAGTAAGAAATTAGTATAACACTGTTTGGGATGGCCCAAGTATTGACGAGATGGAGACATTAATTTTTACCAAAAAATTCGGTAAAAAGGCAATGGTTTGGCAAGTCAGATGTGAGAGTGGCATCCTTTCCGAGCCGTTCGTGAGCACTGACACAATGAATTCAGCTGTTTAAGTCCGAAAGTGCGTGAACCGTCGCACACAGGAGTATTTCAGCCGTAAACATGGCCAAAAGTCAAAATTTAAATAATGTCAATGTTCATAAGATTTTTAAATAAATTTAGCACCATATACCGGTCATTTTTTTTGACATCTGATTTGTTTATATATAAGCCGTGGCTGCTGTCGAATCGTAAGTGTTTTCATGAGATAGAATTATCATTCAATCAGCGCGCTAAGTTCAAAATATGTTTGAAACTTTAATAAGTGATTATTTAAAAAGAAAACTTTTAATAAAGAACTTCAATGGAGAAATGTTCAATAAATTTAAGTACAATTGATAAAAAAAATCAAAAAATTAAAAAAATAAATGATTAAAAAAATCGATGATTATAAATACAGTTTTTGTGGTTTTCAGTGTTATTTTTCTACAAATTAGTATTTTTGTTTATGTTCCTAGTAAGTCCCGGAAAAATGTTTGGTATCATATGGAAATAGATAACTTCAAGAATCATGTGCAAAAGAAAAAAAAATCCCACAAACTCGCGCCATTGTGAAATGTTTTAGTTTTAAGTTTAAAAACGCTGATAGTATTTGTTATTAAGCAAGTCTCATAGGTCTACGTTTATTTTAATCTGAATCTCAGTAAAATTTATGTTCTTATTCAAATTATTTGAATTGTTGTTTCAAGATTAAAAACAATCTGAAAAAGTCGAAGTTTTTTCTGTTTTATATTATTTTTAACCTGGAACATCTATCATGTCATACATAGGGGAAAGGTTTCCTAAATGAGCCTATCGGGCTAAATGACCCTACGGCCGTATGTCAAAATGGCTGACAAGACAA
Organism: Uranotaenia lowii; assembly: GCF_029784155.1. Taxonomy (NCBI): domain Eukaryota; kingdom Metazoa; phylum Arthropoda; class Insecta; order Diptera; family Culicidae; genus Uranotaenia; species Uranotaenia lowii. Next base: position 12,798,049 of record NC_073692.1, on the reverse strand, counting down.
CATATCTAATCAAAGCATTTTGAGGGTAATACGCTTTAAACATAAGACAAGAAAGAATTTTATCAATAAACCAGCCCCAAAAAAATTTAAAAAATCATACAATGTTTTGATACCTTTTGATGTAATATTTTGACTTTAAAAATTATACGTAAAGAAGCTCAAAACAGAAAGTTGGGTGGTTTCTGTTTCTTATTTAAATGATCCTTAGAAGTTAAACAAATTTAAGCTTTTATGATGGTTTTATATTGATTGGAAAGTGGAATAAGAGAGTGTTTTTGTATGCCCCCATCATATTTGTAAAATGCCGCTACCCTAAAATAACAGGTTAAATAAAATAAATATACCATTATTATCTTTCAAACTTTGAATTTAAGCTCTAATTAACACCTTTAGAAAGAATTAAAAATCTTAAATCAGATTTGATAAAGTTTGTCTTATGGATGAACTGCCTCCATAATATAGCAACCCTTTATTTATTTTATGCTATAGAATAATAAAAGAAATATATTTTAATATAACTTAAGCTTTGTCGTATGAAAGTTATCACTTTCTAGCATTTCCAATGAAATTATACGGAAATATTGCAAAAAAACAGAAATTTTGCCTAAACATAGAAAACAGATGTCTGCTTATGTGTATATAGTTTTTGTACACATATTGGATGTAATATTTGATTGAATCAGTATTCTGCTTAATAGGTGCATGCATATATCCCGCTTCTCCCCAATATAAGAAAATTTTAATAAGACAATTTTAGAAAATAATGGGGATGATCTAAAATTTATTCAATGATCTAAATAACGTTGGGTGGGTGTCAAACATGAAATAAAATTTCATGTTTTATCAGAAAACCATGAAAATAAATTAATTGACTAATGTTTTTCATTTCAAGTATTGGTTATATGAATTGGTTATATGAATCAGACTTTTTCCTTCATTATCTACCTTTCTAATTGATCAAAAGTTTCAAAACAAAGTTTTCATTATCCTTTTACTTAAACCTCTCAATGATAGTTTACGACATTCAATTTCAGTTTTCGACACAAAAAGTTTTAGTTTTAGACAAGCATATTTCCACCTCCTTTGTTAGCTCAGGAATATAAATATTTGCATATTGGAATTGCTTGTCTACTTCACTGCGTATTTACACCGTGGAAACAGTATAAGCATACCCGAGAAGATGGGTGTCGAAAAATAGATTATTAGGTGAATTTTCAGCGCTAGTTTTCGACAGCTCAAAAACAGTTGAAATTTAATTAAATGTTAGCAAAAATATAAAATAAATTCTTTAAAACATTGATTTCAGAACCTTATCCATCCATTGATTCCTTTTCTGTTGCTTTCAATCGAATAAAAGGGCATTTTTTTCGTGATTCAAAATGATTCTTATTTGGCCGATAGGATTGAATTTCACAGCTAATTTAGAATGTTACTTTTAAATTATTGATTGACTACTATTCAACAACTTATTTCGAAGAATTTTTATATTTAACGTATACTAAAGTGGGAGAGCAAAAATATAATAATATGAACATAAATAGCTTGAGCCACCAAATAGAAAGATAAGCCTTTCATTAAAAATTTGTCGAAAATTTGCTCCTGTCGAAATCTAGAGTATCTACCCTATTGACTTTAAACCTCAAAAAATATTTTTGGTCAAATTTTAATTCAATTTACTCCTGTGTGCGTCGCCTGCTGACCATGATTCTCAAGCATGATCACCTAGAACTGTTTTGGCCGAATTTGGCATGAATTGGCTTTTTGTTCCCGTATGATTTTTCGATGCTTTTTGGTTTACCAAGCATCAGTGTAAAATTTGAGATGATTTGGTTGATTCCTGAATTAGCGCAACGCATTTCAATTTTGTATGGAAATTTGTGTTTCATGTTTCATGAAAAAAGTTACCATTTCATAATAAATAATCTGAATCCATTGAAAAGTATTGAAAATTGGCAGACTGCTTTCTAGAGTTTTCAATAATTTCATGAAATGTTTTTGCCGAGGTTGCATAGATAAATGTACAAATTCATTGGGTTTGCTGAGCAGTTTTTTGTGATTTTTATTTTCATCTTACGATTAACCAGCTTCAAATTAGCAGTTCAAAACGTAAACATTAAAAAAACATATTAAAAAAATATTTTTTGTATAGCATCGAATATATTTTTTGGGATACAAGTTGGGTTTTTGGTTTGTTCACATGAAATGTACTGCACGATTTAGGGAATATTTACCATCCGAAGTAATATTTTTCTGAACCTTCAGTACATCTCTGGGGATTTTTGAGTGAAAAATTTTTCCCATACAAATTTGCATACAACATTAATACTCGTTGCGGCTTGCGCTAATTCTGGACTAAATGAATCGTCCAATAAAAAATTTAATATTAATTGTGGCAGTAAACTTGTGAAGGTGTGAAACTTTGAAAATTTCAAAATTTCCAAACAAAGCTTGCAGCGGTCTAATGTGAAGACAGTAGGTTCTATCGAAAACTTCGTTAAAGACTGAAAAAACAGTTGCCAAATTCTTCTCAAAACAGTCTGCGATTAAGCTTATGAGCAGTTTTCGATCCAAAATTCGATCACTTGACTAAGATTGACTGAATTTTATGTTTTCATTGATTCACTGGCAAATTAGATTTTAAATAAAATAACATTCAAACAGTTTTATCGTTAATCTGCTAAGAAACAATCTTTCCTCTTTGCCTCGCTAATAAGCTTCTAAAGTGCTTAGTGAAGCAGCAAAACAAAAAATTCAGCAGATATGTACTATTTGCAGAGAGGCGCTTGACTAGAATCCAGAAGGTCATCGAAGAAGAAGCAGGCCCAGAAACTCGTGGCGGCGAAGCCTAGCCGCTGAAATCCGAACTGTCGACGAGAATCTTGACTGGGACCAGGTGAAGACGCTGGCTCCGGATCGTCAACAGTAGAGGTCTTTTACCACGGCCCTATGCACCGGAGGATCGGCGCCGGATCATTAATGAATGTACTATATAAAAAAAGTCCACAGAGTGCAGTTTGAAAATTAATGGTGTTCATTCCACCCTCAATAATAACATTTAAGAATTTTCAAACAGGGATCAACATTTTTAATTCAGAATTCAACATTTCATTGCAGAGTTAGCATAAAAATATTTCAGATAAACATACAATCTCAACTATCATAAATTCAACCAACGAAGGAAACCTCGAAAAAACAAAAAGCTTCTCCTCGGTGATAGGTGAGTGCCTTCGGAGCTTTCAACCTTCACGAACGCCACTCGGCAGCATAAAATCGACGAACCTGTAATCGAGCAACAATTCGTCGATTTATGCTATCGCGACGCGAGTTCCTTTCTTTCGCCCGTCATGTTTCAATCGGTGGTGACAAAAAAGTATGGTGACTGCTTTATGCCTGCACTTCTTCTGTCTATTTCTGTTTCGATTGATGGTGCCGAGCAGCACAAACTCACGCGACCGACGAGGAGCTGTGCAGCTTTTAGCTCTCAAAAAGATAAAAACAACAACCACGCAAGGCGCACTCACTCACAACACAGCACAGCACAGCGCAGCAACTCGATTCACATAATGATTATGGACAATGGCAATTGGATGATGTGCGCGCCCTGGCTGGCTGCGGGTGCGATTTGATGTGATGTGATTATAGTTGATTTTTTATTGTATTATTTTATAGAGTGCGGAGGCCCGCTCGTATGTCGGTGGCACGATCGCCAATGTGACGACTGCGAGATTTTTTTTTTGCACTGTGTTTTGTTTTGTGTGACGGTACCCATTTTGGTACTCCGACTACTCGACACTTTCCATTAATTAGTGAATTAACTCGAAACCACTAGTGTGTGGGAGCACTCATTGGAGTGCCGTTATGGTTCTTTGGTGAAGTGTCGTGATTTGCGAAAATAGATACAAAGTATCTATGTAGCTGCGGCTAGGCTTCAGGTTATTGACGCCATTGCATTGGCTCGTTTAATATTCAACAAATGCATCGAATCACAACAGAACAAATAGCGCATTCGTGGTCCGTGTCATCGACACATGTAACAACTCAATTAAACAACAATAGAGTACTTTTAGAGTGCAGCGCTTTTGAAAAACAAAGGTTTATTTCCTTATTTAAATCGATCTCGTGCTTAATTTTAAACTTTGAAAATATACCAAAGTTTAAATCGATCAAAGAATTTTAAACGAGGCAAAAATAACAACTCATTGAATGAAATTAAATTTTAGATGGTCGATACCGGATGTTTTCGATTATTGATAATCGAATATTCAACTTTCGAATACTCTGCGCTATGTCGACTATCGTCCATTATACATCTAAAATCGACAATGAAATATCGAATTTCGACTATCAATAATCGAAAATCGACTATAAAATGACGAAGATCAACTCTCCAGTACTCAGTCTTCTCAGTCACCTCAGTTCTTCTCTCAGGTCTTCATTCTCTTCACTCGACGGATTGATGTGAAATTTGGCATGGAGTAGTTTTTTGGGTAAATAGTGGTATGCTTGTGTGAAAGTTTGTCTTGTGTGTTCTTTATAATGAACTAGCTTATTTTACCCGGCCTTGCTTGGGTTCACAAAAAATATAAATCAAAATGAGTCGTTTGATTTTTCGAAATGTTGGAAGCCTTATATTCATCATTTTAGGAAATTTGGCTCATGTTTGGCCACGTTTGTTTTGTAAGTCTTTTGAAAGTTTCTATTAAGATTATTCACTGTGTCTATCGATTTATTTTTTTTGAAGAAGCATATAGTTTTGAGGATTATCAATAGAATTTAAAAATAATTTTATTTCCCTTTCCCTATCACGAAAAACTTTTTTTTATCCACCTTTTTTCTAAAAAGCTTTAATTTTTTAAATGCAAATGATAAAATAATTTTCTATCTTTCCCATCCTCCATTCGATGAAAATCTCTTTTTTAGATTATCCCACTTTTCAAGATGGATGATCTACTTGTACAATGGTATATTTGAGTTTTATTCACTTAAAAATTTCCAGAAAACACTTCCGAACCTTGTTGAACTATGTTTAAGACTCATTTTGCATGTTTTTAATTGTATGTGTGTTTTTTTCGCTTTTTAATTGAACACTGTTTTATGATTAGTTTTTCTTAAATGTAGAAAGTTTTACTAAAAGTTTCTCGGAGTTATCGAAAATAAATCATCTCTGAACCGAAATTACAATTTAAATGTTATGGAAATGGTCTTATTTGAGTTTATTTAAGTTTTTTATCCTCGGACACAATCATTCTATTAATTATTTTGAAGAGTGATCATTTTTAAAATTCTTTGATATCATTTGTTTGAACTCGCATTACCAAACGATTATTTTCCAAATTGGATTGATAAATTGAACACTTTGATGAATCAAAAGTTATGAATTGGTCAATGAAAAAGAATTGTATAAAGCCTAAAAAGTAAGATTTAATTATCTAACAAAATTTATACTCCCCCGTTTCAATTTGCAGCCTTCAGTGTATAATTCTGAATCTTATTAATTTTTCTTTCTTTATAAGGAATCCAAAAAAATGTGAAAATGGTTGGTTCTTAAAAGTTGGAGTCTATGAAAACGCTGTTCGTTAGTTTTTCAGTCTCCAGTCCAAATAGTATAGTTATTCACTGTTCACTTTTCAGTTCACTGTGTATCCTTGTAGACTCTCAAAGCCCCCGGGCGGCGGTAGGGAGCACTTTGAAAACCACTGAAATTCTAGTCAGTATATTCCTAACATGGTAATTGTATTTTTCAATCCTTAATTAAGGCTCATTATTGCATACAAATACCTTGTACCAGTACCACGTGCTTTGAACAGTAGAAGGAAAAAAACCCGCCGAAAACTTCGCTATGAATTTTTAAATCGCTAGCAGGCTTTGATTTGCTATCCAGTACACGTGAACTCTGGATGGTCGTTTCTAATGCCCAGCCCATGGTGATGGTGAAAACAACCCCGCCAAAGGGAAAAAATTGGTTCTGAAAAATGGGTGCCATGACTTTTTATTTGTGTGAATAAAAACGAAAGTTGTATGGGAGGGTCCCTTTTCTTAGGTGGGAGGGGCTCAAAACTATTACTAAAACCTTACCATGGCCCAAACACATAACCGTACCAAATTTCAGGCTGATCGGTCAAGCGGTGTGGATTTGTATAAGGTGCATACAAACAAACATATATAGTCCAACTCAACTTTATATATTAGAAGATGGGGACCCCCCTTTCTGTACTAAAACTAATCTTAACATGTAAGCACTGATCACACTGACATGACACTTAGAACAAAAATTCAACCATTTTCTGTCTAATTTTTTGTTGTCAGATTTTGCAGGTTCGCAATACCGACGGCAGGTGACGAACCTGAAAAATTTGACAAAAAATGCCCTGTAGAAAAAATGTACCTGTTTAGCCCGATTTTATCGTAGAGATTGCCTGTTTAATTTTAAAGTTGAGTGGCATTTCCTAACTTCGATAGCATTTCTTCAAATCGATCGATGCGCACTCTGGAATCGACATTGCGTACTGTTGGACAAATTATCCAGAAAACGAAATCTAGTGTCCAGTCAGTATGATCAGTGATGTAAGTGTATGCATTTCCACAATATTGGATGAAAACCACTTGTCAATAGATTGAATTTTATCGCTTTTTATCATATTTAACGATTATTTTTATGGGAGCCCTCCGTTCCTTGAGTGCGACGGACTCAAATCTCCACAAATACCATTCTTTAACCAAAAAAAAACACATCAATCCAACCAGTATTTCCTGAGTTGTTGAAGGACAAATGTATTTTTTTCATCTGTATTCATAGACATTTTGGCGATTTTTGGTGATCTCCAGTTTTTTTTTAATTGTCAAGATTGTAACATGAACTTTCAAATAACTTTTCGACTTGCTCCATTTGGAGTTATTGAAGCTCTAAAAGAGTCATTTTTCAACACATATTGACTAATATTGATAATCCGTTTTTATCAAAAAAAATGCGCATTATAATTATCAAAATATGCGCATTATAACTATCTAAAATGTTGTTGAATATACAATTTCGATAAAATATCACCATGAATAAATATCACGAAAAAATTGATTATTATACCACTCTTCATGAAAACAAGTTGTCATAAAACTATCAGTTCATAGATGTTTGATGTCTTTGACAAAGTTTCATAAAATATTATATTTTACAATACTACAGAATAATTTAGGCCTCTATCTTATAGCGCCGATTTGGTCTAGTGGATAGCCTGGTTCGGGTCTGGTTTTGGTATACCAGGCGTACCGGGTTCGATTCCAGGTATCGGCAAGAAAACTTTTGGGTTTAAATCCCATAAGTGGCCGACAGGTAAGATGTGTTTCTTCTTATAACTGACTATATAATAAGAATGTTCAATCAGTTGCCAGCTGGCCAGGTATATACACGGATGTCGGAATACCTGTAAGTAGTAAACTAGCCCACCTAATTGACTCGTTCTTTCAAAATAAACCTACATCAACACATTACATTATCTCCATAACAGTTCATACGAAGCCATAGGATCCGGGTATGGTGTACGCGTTGCATTGGAAATTTGTCGAACCTTATAATCTAAGAATGCATGTGAGCACATACTTAGGCAGAAACTGCGGTGAATCCGTGCACCCATGGTGGATAACCAACATACATAATTTAGGCCTCTATCTTTTCACAGTTCGGACATAATTTTTGTATCTCAGAAATCTTATGAACCACCCTAAAAAAATTCCAGTCAAAATATACAAAAAAAAAATAAAAAAAAACAAAAAAAAAATGACCGCTTTTAGTTATTGTAAAAGTTTGTCAAAGACATCAAATGCCATGGTCGATATTTGATAGTCGATATTCCAAAGTCGATACTTGATAGTCGATATTCCAAAGTCGATATTACATATTCAATTTATTTGATCGATATTGAATGATCAATATCCGATAGGTCGATAATCCATAGTCGATATTTGATTTCGATGAACGATAATAGTTGTTCGATTTTCAATAGTCGATACTAGATACTAGATTAGAAAGCGATGTACTAATGTGAAAGTTTTAATGTGAATTTTCGATATTTGATAACCGATAATGTATAGTCGACATTCTATTGCTAATATTTGATAGTGGATATTCGATATTAGTTGTTCGATATTCGACACTCGATAGTGGATGTGAGTTTAAAAAATAGTCGAATATTGAACATCCGTTAGCTGTTAACAAACATGTTATATCGACTTTTCAATATCGAACATCCACTATCGACAAACAAGCATCGATTATCGAAAATCGACTCTCGAATGTTGGCTATTGTATTTCGAACATAAACCGTTGAATATGGACATTCAATTTTTCGAATATCAAAAATCTACGTTCTTATCGAATATCGATCATCGAATATCGATTATAGAATATAGATTTTTGCATATCGAACACTCAATACCATGGAGAGAAAGGCGACAGTTGTTCCAATTATTTCAGCTATTTACATCAATCATGAAAGTATTGTTATTCAATTATAAATGAAATAGATTCAACTATCAACTCTTAACTATCAACTATCAGCAGTATGATTGACTTTATGTAATCAACTATAAATAATATAGATTGAACTATAATATGGTATGATTGATCCAACTATAAATATGATAGATTCAAATGCAAATGTGTTAATGAATTCAGGCGTTCAACTATAAATATAATCGATTCAACTATTATAGTAGACTTGATTCAAGTATAAATGTGATGAATTCCACTACAAACTGCTGTTTGGCCTCCTGGAATGAACTATAAATATAATAGATTCGACTATAATAGTATAATGGATTTAACTGTAAACATGATAGATTGGACTTCAATTGTAAGTTGATTCTACGCATTCAACTACAAATATAATAGATTCAACTACAAACTGCTAATTGATCTTCTGCCATCAATCATGAATGTAATGGATTCAAATATAATGGTATAATTGATTCAACTATATATGTGATAGATTCAACTACAATTGTATGATTAATTTCAGGGATTCATTTATAAACATATGGATTTAACTACAACTGCTGATTGACCTCCTGCAATCAACAATAAATACAATAGATTCAACTATAATAGTATAATTCATTGAACTGTAAATATGATAGATTGAACTTCAGTTGTATGGTTGATTCTACGCATTCAACTATAAAAATAATGGATTTAACCAATGGTTGATGTTTTCATATTTACTGGTTGTTAAACTTAAAATAGGTTTTTTCTATGGAAACATTCGTCCAAAATTCTATAGAAATCACATTTCTAGGTTCATGCCTGAAATATTGCTCCTTGCGTAACTTTTGATCTCATCGATAGAACTTTCCGAAAACTGCAGACATGCTAGCTTTATATTTCAACTATCACTCTGCAAAATTTCAATAAAAAATGTGGCGCAGTTTCTGAGATATTGCCTTTTGAATGCGAAAAGTCCAAAAAGTCCAAATTTCGTAGAATTACTGTATCTCAGGCCCTTCAAACTCCAGAAAGCTCAAATTTTGTGATATAAAAGTGTGATAGTTGATCTATTCAACGCAAAAAATATGATCAGAGTAAAAAGTTATGGAAGTTCAAAGTCGAAGTGACAGTGCGCGTGCTTCCAATTTCTATACAATTATGAACGGTACTGTATATGTATAGTTGGCCTCATGAAATCAAGCATAAAAAATATAATTGAATTCATCAAATCTAAAGTTAAATCAAATTTACCCTTATAGTTGAATCTACAATATGTATTGTTGGCGTCATGAAATCAATAAAAAAAAATTTGATCTATCCTATCTATGGTTAAATCAACTACCCCCCTATAGTTGGATCTACAATATCTAAAGTTCATGAAATCTATAGTTGGCCTCATGAAATGAATTATTAAAATATAATTTAATCTATTATATCTATAATAAAATAAACTCTAATCTTATAGTTGAATGTAGAAGATCAATCATACGATTATAGTTAAATCCATTCTATTAATTGTTGAATGCATCATACACATATAGTTCAATGTATTATATGTATTATTGAATGCACAAAAACAAACAGATAATCAGTTATATATGAAGTTGAAAGCTTGATATTTATAGTTGGTTGAGAATCAACCATAAATATGATTGAATATATAAATGGATTACTGTTGGAAATACTATACTTTTCTTCCCGAGATCGTCCAATAGACAACGCCAATTAAACATTTCTTATGCAATATCACCCATCGAATAAAGAAAATTCACTTTTGCCAACAAAACATCAACAGTCAATTATCCAATATCGAATATCCACTTTCGAGTATCTATGATGGGTTATAAAATATCTAAATTCGGATAACTGTCGAACTTCGAGTATCGACTATCATACATCGAACATCGAGCATCGTTAATCGATTCTCAATTTTTGGTCTTATTTTAAGAACTCGACCCTTTAATAGTGATTTCTGATTTTTGACATATGTATAAGTTTTGATTTCTAATGAGTTAAAGTTGCATTCCACCTCGACTTAAGAAAACCAAAAGCGGCCATTTGAACGTTTGATCTTTTCTCGAAATATGACTCTTATGAGTCTCAGAAATCTTCATCTTGCGGTAGGTCATCCAACACACTCAACAGGTACAAATCGATTAGGTAGGTATGTAACTTACATTGAACCGTGAATTTTTTTTTCGTCGGTCACCTTCGACTGGCTTCCACCACCAAGGGCAAAAGTTTAACTTTTGACTTAACACCATATGGGACACGTGTCTCAATAGTAGAAGTCTCGCACAGTTCTGTCAACTCACCTGTAAATAGAAGAAGGAAACAAACGAAAACATGTATTGATAAGTTCACCGGAAATTTGTGCATGCACGGTGGGGGAAAAAATGGCTTTAAAAACTTTATACGTAACATGTGTTGAAAGACTTTTTTGAAGGGAAAAGGGAAGCAGCAACAAGTTCCGTTCCTCGAAAACGAAACTATTTTGCGTAATTTCTTTTGGTTTTTTTTCGGGGTACTGAGAACTCCGCTTTCATCACTCCTCCCGAAGAAAAAAGAAAGAAATAAACGGTATTAACCATATCGTATTTCTGTCTCCCTGTCTCAGCTAACTTGGGGGGAGCAACAACTCTAGTATGTAGTGTTGTAAGAGTTTGTTCGAACATGACCTAAGTAATTCAATATTACGACTTCCTTCTTCTTGTGCTGCTCAAACAAATTAAGCAGAGTCAAACAAATTAAGTTCCCGTCACATCACGGCCTCTGTTTGTTGGGGCATGCAACAGCAACAGCATTTCACTTTCCAAAATTACTACCGAAAGTGAAGAGACAGACTGCAAGAGAGAGAGACTGGTAAAACAACAACGAAAAGGTCAACAGAAGTTCAGCAACTGCTGAGCAACAGGCCCTACCCCTAGAATGTAGGCAGTAAATCACATTAACTTTTGGTCCCTTTAGGGCTCTTTCTGTTGTATGTAAGTTTTCCCTCGCTACTGGAAATGCATCCAGAAAAAAATGGAAAATCGAAACGGAACCGAACGGATAAAAATAAAAATAAAAATCACTCCCAAGCGTGGCAATTACAAGGGATTCCCTTCACACATAATAAACCGTCATAATACCATTCTGGAGTCACATTGGCCACAATCGACAATGCACTGGGCACTAAATCAGAGTCAGGTGTCCCGACCTAGGGTGATCGGTGCAGTAGAAAGTTCCTGCTTCGGGTTCTAAATCTCAAATATAAATCGAAAGGTTTCAGATTCATATTATCGACTTATTCCAGTTTCTAGATTGTAGATTAAGATTCCAGTACAAAAAAAATCAAAAAATTTCTATTCTTCGCAAGACTTTTCCCATGAACATTTGGACACCCTAAACCTGATCGAATACATGGGTGCCAGCACAAAACTAAGACGACCCAATCAGCTATAGACCAGTCAGTCGACATTGACATTCACGTGGACCGGAACGAAGTCTCACCATCCCTCAAACACCCCTCCTCCTAAGCTAGAAGTCAGTTATCATGTAAAGTTTCCTCATTCAGTTCCGGTACCCCGTCGTCATGCGCCCAAATCATGTCATGTGTAAAATTGTGACATGCACATATGCCGTCTACTATCTGCGATAATTGAATGAAAAACCCACAGTAAAAAATGCTAAAATATTCAATTGCACGTGCATAAATCGGTACGATTTGGGCTACCAACTAGAAGTGAGGGTGGATGGGAGAATTCGGATTAGCAACACTTCCAAAACCGAAGTCACAACAACAACAAACAACTAAGTCTATCCAAGCCGGGTGAAAATAGGCTTAGCTGCTTGTTTGGAAAACTGTCACGAGGTCCGGACAGTTTGCGTTTAGTGGACCGTGAGATTTATTAGTTTAGTCATTCGGACCGCTGATTTTGCCGGTTAGATAAAAGTCGGAGAAACTGACAGCTGGGAAAGCGAATTGAGCTAGCAGCAAACAACAATGATAACCAACAATGGGTCGTAATTCTACTTAATACACCGAACCCTGCTATTATGCTACTGCTCTGAAGGTTAATCTGCATTTGGGCGACTAACCCGATTGGAGGCTGTGATTGTAAAACGATTTAATTAATGGTGCACTGTTGGTCTAATACCCATTTCAAAAACCGAGAGACAACAAATAACTAACATGAGAGCTCACAAAAATCTGTTCTGAAACGATTTAACATGAATTAAAGTTGATACAAACAAAAGTCAAGCATTTTTAACGATTAAGTAAATAACTGTTAGGTCGCTTAAGGAATTAGGCAAGATAATGGAGCGAAAGCATATCCCACCATATTTGATCATGCGGACGATCAAATGCGTTAACGAAGAATCATTTCAAACACTTTGGCACGGACAGCGCTCTCCCCCTCAAGAGAGGAAAAGGGGTGTTAAACAAGGGTGCCCCCTTTCTCCATTTTTGTTTAACCTTATAATGGAACATATATTACAGTGCTGCGAGAAAGACCTAGGTAGCTTCTTTACTTTAAATCAAACGGAATCTTTCAAATTTCCAATTCTATTGGTATACGCTGACGACATATTAATTATAGCGCGAACTAAGTCGGAATTAGACAGGCTACTACCGGTGCTAAAGGATCATCTGAAAAGATTCAACCTCCACATCAACACACTAAAAACAAAGGTTATGATCAGAGCTCCTTTGGGGTGTAACCGGAAAGAAGTCACTTTAGACGGGATACAATATAACTTATCAACCGACATCAAATATTTAGGGGCAACACTAACGAATCGTTTATGTCGTTCTCAAACAATGAAGGCAAGATGCAAGCTAGCTATCAAAGCGTCCAAAGTAGTTAGACAGTTTATAACAAAAATGAAGCCTTCCGAAAAAATTGTTCTATCTTACATCATTCTATCATCGCTCCAACAATGTACCACGGAGGGCAGACATCAGTCCTTACAAAAGCAAATAGGGTAAGGATGAGAGGCTACGAGCGCCAAATAGTAGGTGAATTAATAGCTAACTGTCGAAGAGACACAGCCAGTGACATCAAAAAATCTATTGACGCAGTTCTTCGAGGTAGAACAATTACTAAAAAAATAAGGGCTCTTCAGCTTAGATATTGGAGTCATGTAGTACGAAGACCAGAGTTCCACATGTTGCAAATGGCCAGCAAGTATCAAAAATTAAGAAGGAAAAGGGGAAGACCAGCATTTAAGTACCCGGATATTATTAAACAAAATATGGATCGTTTTGAAAATGGTCTAGACATTCGTCAGTGGAAAGATCTTGCAAAAGACAAAGAAAAAGTTCATAAGAAAATAGAGGAAATTTATGAAATTTGTGAATCTACGGACTCAGAAATATAAGATACTGTGAAATGTCAACTTTAGGAAGCAACTTGAAAATGATACCATGATGACATACCTATTTTAAACTATTTTTCCTCAAATCCATATTCCGACATACTTTTTCAAAAGGACAATAATTTTCACATATAATTGTAATTTCTCCCTTTCTTCTTATTCATAATTTTAGGTTATTTTCTGATTCCAACAATGCTCTCTAATCAACAGTTTTCGAAGAAGACCCGGATCACAATTCCTAAAAGGCTGAAGTCAGAATTTTCTACCAACAGATTGAAGATGCTATAAGGCTCCATCACTGCATACATTTAAATGGTACTATGAGGAGGAAGGAACTATGAGCTGAACTCGGTGAGATTGTTTAATTTATAGGAATTTATGAAACATATCATTATTATTTTATAAACAAGTCTTACTTGCCATGTAAGATCCCCTATATCTAAAACCCTCCCCAACCCTCTCTGAAACAGCTTCATGGGTCGTATGAGTTCTCTGCACCTAAAGAGTTTATTTCGCTGTTTCAGAACTTCCCTATCATGATTACATTGACTTGCCGCGGTGTGCATTACAGTACCTCACTGAAAATCAAAGCGGCACTTGGAATAAGTATTGAATCCAGACACTTATTTTGGCATCTCGTGTTGGCTCTGATTAACAGTTGTACTTTATGTATCAGCCAATGCAAGATGTGTGTAGTCACCCCCTGCTATGCTATGCTATGCTATGCTATTTAGTAAATAACTGTTAGGTTTCAAAAACTCCAAAAAAACACGTAAATCTATACATATTTATTTACATATGGAGTCAGCAAAAATATTTTCCAAAAAATGGTTTTTGAGATATGAACTATTTTCGTCGATGCTCCATGTTACTGAATCAAAGCAATCGAAAGATTCCTTTTAATTCAACCACGGTTCAACCGGTGGTTGAATTAAAAGGAATCTTTCGATTGCTTTGATTCAGTTGAATCATTCAACCAAGTAGGCTCATACCACAACAGAGCTCCATGTTAGCTTGGCTCAGCGTGATTGACTGCTCACCTCCTTCAATCATTGATCCCATCATGCTACTTTAAGTACAGGTCAAAATAAAATAAATTTTATATCTTCAAAACAAAACAATCACTCTTGCATTTTGGATTCTACGTTGATCGTTGTTACTCAGTGATTAGCCGAAGCCATCGATTTTGAGTAAAAATTTAAAAATAGTCATCACAAAGATGACTAGCTGATTTTCAACATTTTTCTATTTTCAAAACAGATGCTCTCTCCTTTTATATAATCAATACATAAAATGGAAAGAGAGAAAAGAGAATGTTATCAAAAATTCATTTTTGTGCACAAGGACCGACAAAATAGGATTGAAGGACCTGGAAGACACATTTCTGAATAGTGTGATGTACTCCCAAGTAACCAAAAGTTCCATAAAACAGTCTCTTAGAAGCTTACTCAGCCCTGCTCGAGGGCTGTATAGCATTCTATACAGCTTAAAATTTAAGTTCTTATCGATACTTTCAAGTTCCATAGCCAAAGCTGAATAGAAGGCTATTCAGCTTCTGCATGAGACTTAGATTTTTTAAACTTTTTGCAAAAAAAAAGAAAATGGCAAAAATGAAGCGCGTACGATTTTTTCTTAGTTTTCAAATCTTACACCACTTTCTATTACTGTGTCTACTCACTCTACACTTAATGAATTTAATACTTACCTGAAAAATCTGCATGCTTGAAGAATTGAACCTGAACCTTCCAGATGATGACTGAACACGTTACCTTTGAACCATCACCGTTGTCAGGGTAGTTGGTTCAAAAACTTGAATTTTAAATATATTAGAGAATTTCACCTTCACTTTTTCAAAGTAGGCGAAATAATAAAAACGTAAACATTCAACCAAACCGATGTGCATTTAACGAAACCATATTTTTTCCGCGTGCAGCAGGTAATTATGAATGCAATCTTTTATTCAAATATTAGTTTTTGTATTTTTTTATTAATAACATTTTAGATTCTCGGTACATACATCCAAACATGTACTTAGTTGTGCAAACAATCGACGGCAAAGGGCGCAAAGAATTAACTGCAGTCCCAGCAAGATGGGTGGAAACTTCCAGTAGGGGCCAATTTCTTCGTTGGCCTAATAGTAAGTCTCAGTCAGAGCTCTCCAATTTGCTGAAAAGCCCAATGTCGAAACCCACCGCTTCATGGACACGGAGCAGATGTAAAATAAAGAGAAAGGATTTGAACACGCTGAATGAAGCAGATGCGTTTGTCGAATCCATGTCCGGTGAATCCAGCAAAGCGTAAAGCTGGATTTCATTTTGAATAAAATTCAGCAGAAGGAAATCAATCAAACGAACGATGATTTTTCATTTAAATGTATCACGAATGAAAAAGAATTGAACGGATTAGAAGAACAGCTTGGCGACGAAGAATACAAACAAAATTTTGTAAGTTTTTGTATAACATGACGATTTATGATAAACTTTAATATTTTGCTTTTTGTGTTTTACAGTTAAAATGGCTCATTTCCAACATCGAGGGCGAATGTTCAGAGAATAGAATGTTGCAGGCGTTAGATTTAATTTTTTCTTTAAAATTTCAAGCCGATTGTACCTGGACAGGTTCCAGCCGAGTCGCATCTAAAACAGCTATACTGTCAAACCCCAAGCTTTTGAACATTTTTCAAAAAATAGGCACAATACAAACCGAAATGGTTAACCAAATTAAACTAGCTGACTTTTTCAAAAAAAAGCTTAAAAATGCCACGAAACGATTGACCAATACTGGGCAGAGACGTGGCGCTCGGAAAATGCGTACTAAAAAACAAAAACCATCGAAGATTTCAACAGACATAGATGATCCAATTTCGAGTGAAATGTCTTCTAATATTGGACACTTCGATGACCAGGCCAGAGATGATTTCAGTAGTGATTCGGAATAATTTGTTGTTTTTAATTTTTCATTTACTGTATTCATTTAAAACAAACATTAAATAAACATTATTAGAAAGCAATACTATTTTATTTACAAAATTAACAAAATGTGTGTAGAAGAGGAATGAAAATTAAACTAGAATTACAATCTATAGCTACAAGTTTGCATTTTAAATTATCATAAGTATAAAATGAGTTTTCTTTTGATAAACTACCAATGAATCCTTCAAAGATGTTTAAAATTGACGATTTGTGAGGGTATACAAAAAAATCCCTTTTATCTTTTAAAACATGTCCATGGATGGCAAAACCAGCTTTTTCAGAAACGGAGGTGAACTTCACTACATCGTTGGAATTGGTGAGAAACCAGCAATCGCAAAATTTGTTGTTAAGTTGAAATCCTTGCTTAAATGCCACTCCGCCACACGATGTTTTGTAAGGGAATTTTTTAGCAGATTCATTTTTGAACGCATTGTATGAATGAACTTCTGAAAGTCGATTAACTACTTGCTGTAGGCATTTCGATCCGCTTCTGATCATGTGTTTAATAGTTTGTAATTCGTTTTCAAAAGGGTACGCACTGATAGTGTTCAGATTTCCAAACTTTCTTGTTTCATCTACAATATGAAGCAAGTTATGTACATTACTAGTAATGTATTTTTCACCATACAGAGTGATGTACTGAGCTACGAAACTTTTTAGCATAGCTTCAGCTACGTGCCATAACTTCCTGTACTCGTTTGAAGAGAGCATCGTGATTGAGCAGAATAATAGTAAAAAGTGTCGATAGTATTCCTCGGGTAGATATGATTTTAAAACAGAAATGCTTGCATAATGGAGAAATGAATTGAATTCTGTCGCTTTCCAGTGACCCAAGTAGTCAAGTCCTCGAAATTTCCGATGAATTTCTGCTGGTAGTTTGATTTTTTTCAAAAAATTTCCAATATCGTTGATTTGCACCATCGAAAATTTCGTCCTGAAGCCCAACGTGCCATCCCGCCAGCCTAACAGCATTCGTTTCATGACTCCCAAATCAATCAAGTGCAATTTGTCGCCTATTACTATGTCCTCGATCATGTCTAGATCTTTAATCAATACAAGCGGCGTTGGTCCTTTTTGGTGTTTTTCATACGCATTTCTTCGAAAATCGACATCTGTTCGCTTAGTGTTATGAGACGAAGTGAAAACAACCGTATTTGAATCGTAACAAAATTCACCTTCACAAGTACATTTCAAACAGCCATTTTTCGAATTGAAGTTTGCAACACCTTTAAAAAATAAATATATAGGTATCATGCAATTATTTTTTGTTATTAATAAATACCTTTCAAAAAAGCTCGAGCAGGTGAATCACAAATGAAGCATCTCAGTGAAACCTTCACGTCGAACCCATTTATCACAAGTCCATGGGAAGATATGAAGGCCATCTCTTCAGCAAATTGCTTCAAATAGCTATCTAAGCTTAAAGGCTTAGTATTTCCGCAATAAAGAGCTATCGGCATGGGATGAGCTTCAGGAATTTCAAATATATTGATCAAAATTGGCCATAATTGTAATTTACTACTTTTGTAAACTGGCAAACCGTCGACATTTACGTTGATTGATATTGACATTGGTTGGTCAAGGTTTCTAAAATAATTCAAAGTTATATTTTGTACTTGGGGTTACAGTTGCTTTGCAAACTGAAATACCGAAAAAACTGATTCAAGCAGGAACGTATGCCTCTATACCAAAACTGGCCTCCAGGAATGTCAACGATTTTTGAGTTTTCACTCCTCGATGTTTTGAGTAACGTCCTAGCTGAGCGTGGTAATCGTTTTCCATCAGTTTTTTGTCGAATTATTTCCATAATTAGATTTATTGCAGCATGTGTTTGTCCCGTTTTTAGAGCCCAATATCGAAGTGATTCTTCCAAATTTAATTTTTTGATAAGGTTTTCATCGAACTTAATTTCGGTTTCGTCATCCTCATCTTCAGATGAATCAAGTTGTGGTTCAACAAAATTTGTATATTCTTCAAATCTTTGATGTTCCAAAACTATAGGGTTTGTGTTTGACAACTCTGGTTCGAGGAAAGCTGGTGCTGAAATTTAACTTTAAATTAGTAAAATATTTTCCTAATATTATTTTCTTAAGTACTTACCGGGATTTTTACGTTGCAATGTTCTTTCCTCAGCCCATTTTTGTTCCAATCGCCGGCGACGGTAATAAAACAAACCATTCTTTCTTATTTTTTGTAAATAATCCATTTTTGTTCACAAATTGAGAACGTCTTCAAAAAATTTCCTTAGAGAATGTAAACAAACCATTTGAAAATTTTGACACAACTCAATTCGCATTGAAGTTCCATAAAAGTCCCGCATGGAACCAAAAAGTTCGTAAGAAGTTCCGTATGGAACCAAAAAGTTCTTACGAAGTTCCGCATGGAATCAAATAGTTCGCAATAAGTTCGTAACGAAGCACGATAAACCGAGTTGATATCTGGACTTTTTAAGGTACTTAGAACGCACAAATATGTTATATGCTACTTGTTTAGACTTTTTATGTTCGTTCAGAAGTCCAAATGAAGCACTTAGAGAAAACGGATTTTATTTCTCTCGAGTACCTTTTACTCAGCCAAATGTGAACTTTAAACGTACAAGATTAAGTAGCTATGTGACTTTTGGTTACTTGGGCTATGTTACTTATTTTAAGCTTCTTTTGTTTCCTATTGCAGTTTTTTTATAAGTGTTATTATGTTTCAACAACGCACAATGGGGAAAAAAGTGTATAAACCGCGAAGAGATTCATTATCTCCGTCCAACATGAACCAAATATATGAACATATACTTTCCTTTAGTGAAAATGTCCGGAGAATCGATTGAACATAGACGCCGCACGAGCTTACGAACGGAGATATAGTGTCATTTTAATCCCTAGTTCTTCTGTATTTTTGTATCCAGAAAAAAAAACTTATTTGGACTAGAAATTTTTGAACAAAAAGAGACCTATCTTGTGTGATCTTTTTAGAGGAATCGAATGAAGGCTGTTTAAGACACCTCACGCATTGTAAAATGGAGTTATGCCTGATTACCTCGATTACCCTACATTTTTCAATTAATTGAAAGAAGCACGTTCGAAGTTGAGGTTTTTTTTAGGTGTCGAATGAAGACTTATTGGCCCACGGCACGCATCGAAAATGAAGTTATGACTGTTTCAAGCTCAATTCCCCTGATTTTTTTTCACATATTTCAGAAAAGCACGTTCTGATTTGAAAATTTTGAACTAAGTAAGACTTATCTTGTATGATTTTTCAAAGGAATCGAGTGAAGGCTGTTAGGCCACTTCACGCATCGTAAAATAGAATTATAGCTTGTTTTACCCTCGATTTTCCCTCGATTTTTCAATAAATTATGAAAAAAGTAAATTCAAACTTGAATATTATGAACCAAATGAAACTTATCTTGATAGACTTTTTCGAGCAATCGAATGAAGGCTATTTGAACCACCGCACGCTTTGAAAAATGGAGATATGGTAATTTTTACGTTAAATTCCCCTACATTTTTAATTCTCATTTGCTACTGAATGTTTAAAACTTATTTTTTTCTAAATAAATTGGAAAATGTAGTGGGTAAAAATCGCCATTGCTCCATTTTCCAATGCGTGTGGAGGTTAAAACAGCCTTGATTCGATTTCTCAGAAAAAAATCACATAACTTAAGTCCCATTTGGTTTAAAATTATCAAGTTCGAACATGCTTTACTGCAATATGTGAAAAATTTAGGGAAATCAAGGGCAAAACAGCCATAACTCCATTTTACAATGCGTACGGTGGCTCAAATAGCCTTTATTCGATTTCTCGAAAAAAATCTCATTTTCTTCAAAATTTTCCTTCCGAGCAAGCCTTTTCTGAACGATGTTAAAAATGTTGGGAAATTTTGAGTAAAACAGCAATAACTCCATTTTCCGACTCGTGCGGTGGATTAAACAGCCTTTATTCGATTTCTCGAAAAAATAAAAACACTCGAGATAGATCTCATTTGATTCAAAATTTTCAAGTAGGAACATGCTTTTTTCTAAATTAATTGAAAAATATAGGAGAATTTGGGGTAAAAACAGCCATAACTCCATTTTATAATGCGTGCAGTGGCTCAAACAGCCTTCATTCGATTCCTTGGGAAAAATCTCACAATAAACATCTATTTTTGTTAAAAGTTCTCTAGTCCATGACAGTGTTTTTTTGGATTGATTACTTCGGGTCAATATTACCCGATGCGCACATTCAAATCATCATAACTCATCGTAAAAAAAATTGATTTTGAAAACCCACCTGAGGAATCACAAGATACACAATCTGTAGTACCAGGCAACTTCCTGTGACTTTTGCTTGTTAAAATGTGAATGATTGAAAATCACCAAAATTCTCTTCTACGACTTGTTTTAATTGTTCAACAGATAGATCAAGCATATGTTTACTTTTTTTGACCGAAGCAATTGGCGTTGAGGACCAAAAATATGGAAAAAGTTGCGAAATAAGAATAGTATGTACCACTTAAGATTTTTTTTTTAAACTGAAAGAATCTGAGACAAGAGACATGAGACATGAAATCTGAGCCCTGAGACCTGAGACATGAGACCAGAGACCTCAAATCTCAAACCTCTTGTCTCAGGTCTCATGTCTCAGATCTAAGATTTCAATGTCATAGTCATGTCATTTTCATGACAATTGCCATATCATGCTAGAATTAGCAGTGAAAAGGCAGTTTTTACGCTTTATTGAGGACGAAGAAATACTAATTGCCAAACAGTCTAGATTCAGGATCCAACATTCAACAGAATCTGCAGTGAATTTGGTACTTCGAAATCGGAAGATCAATATCGAAAATGGTAACTATACAGTTGCTGCGTTTCTGGATTTCAAGAGAGCTTTTGAAACGATTGATCGAGAAATTCTGATTGATGTGTCAACAAGAATTGACTTCAGTGGGACAGTTCTCAACTGGTTCAAAGACTATTTGGGTAACAGAATGCAAAGAACCAAATTTGGTTCATCTTACTCGCGATACAGAGAAAACAACTTAGGTGTTCCACAAGGAAGTGTGTTGGGCCCTTTGTTATTCCCACTTTACATCAATGGCATGAAAAAATGTTTACAGTATGGTCGTATGAAGCTATTTGCGGATGATTCAGTCTCCTATTGGAGTGGCAATGATTCGGAACACGTCATACAGAAGCAAATGCGGATTTGGAAAATATTGCTAATTTTTTAAAACATCGAAAATTATGTCGGAACCTCAATAAAACCAGCTGGATGATTATTGGAAATTGCAAAATCGGAGTCTGTTCAAACCTATCTATTGATGGGTGTGCAATCCAAAGATTACGTCAAGTCAAATACCTGGGAGCACAAATCGATGAAAAGCTGAATTTTGAAGCTCACATCGATTATACAATTAAGAAGATTGCTATGAATTACGGAGTACTTTGCCGAATAAGTAGATACATGACATTATGGTTAAAAATAATCTACGTGAAATCAGTTATAACGACACACTTTGACTATTGCGCTACAATTCTGCTACATGCATCAGATACGCAGACAAAGCGGCTACAAAGAATTCAAAACAAGATAATGAGAGTGATAATACGTTGCAATCGATATACTCCTAGTGCTTATAGTTTTTATATTCAAAATGAAGAAAAGAATGTTACCAACTTATTAACTGAATGGCCTTGCAGTACGGAATCGACATCCACAGATACAGTACAAGAAGAGCATTAGATTTTAGATGGCCAAACACGAAAAAAGAGATGACAAAACGATCGATTTTATTAGGACGGATTAAAGATGCACAATGATCTACCGATGAACATCAAAGACAGTTCAAACTTGAATGTTTTTAAAAAACAGACAATTTGATACAAAGACTAATCCTAAAAAGGATCATATCAATGTGATAAAGTTCTAGTCCTCCTGTCCCAACTTAAAAAAAAAAATTTACACGGTTTTCCGCAATAAACACGGTTTTTTACGCGGTTTTCGAGATCTAAATCGGTCTTTTTTAATCTGAAAAAAACAAAAAAAAAATCCTTATTGTAATCGCTTTTGCATTTTTATTAAAAACTCGACCGAATATTCGGTATTCGGTCGTCGGTCGAATACCACTATTTGGTAAATCTTTAGTTGGGTAAGATATTCGAAATCACAAAAAAAACGCTTAAACAAGTCTTTGGGCGGGATTTAAGACAATGCTTAAATTATTGGTTTACTTTTTATAGACGAATGCGAAAAAAAAATCATCTCTTTACCTTGTACATACCTAGTATAAGTTACTAAGCACTATTTTTCAAGACATTTTAAGGCTGTCTGGAAATGCTAAGAACTGAAAGGATATACATGTTCCATATTCCTCGGATATTATAAACTGCCCTAAAACGATTAAAGGGTCCAGTTAAAATGAACCCTAATTGAACTATCCCAAGTCCCGTTTTGGTTATTTTTTCCTAAAGACTCTTTCTAACCCGTAGGCCGGCCGACTTTAACATTCAAAGAACTGCGTGTCAAAACTATCATCAACCAACATCATCGATTTCCCCACCTGTGGGCTACAACACAGATGCCACACCGCCTTTTTCGATCGTCTCACTTGGGACTCTTTCTAGAAGAAGAGTGACCCTAAGGGGTCTGTGAATCGAGAACAAACCGGTAAAATCGTATCACCGGGCGATAATTGGATTGTCTTGCTCCGGGAACGCCACAGTTGTACCTACAGGATAGAATCTGGGCGCGATTGTTGAAGATAAAAAAAAAACAAGCCTTTCGGCAGATCACGATCTCCGGGATCTGATGCGTATGTGTTACGCAATGCGCTAGATCGTTCTCATGCGTATAACTCTGTCTGCAAAGGGCGGTAAACGCATCATTTTTTTTCTGATGTTTCATGATCGTTGTTAAAAGATGTGTTGACTGCCGGCTTGTAACTCCGAATGTGTGATATGCAACAAAGAAACATGACAGAGAATGATGGATTTTCCACGCGTTTAGTTTAAAAGTTGGAGCTCGATCCCGATCAACGATGATAATGGCTGATTGAAAAGCACTGAGAGAAAACGGGCCATTCTGAGGTTGGTTGCGTTGATGGTATCGGATGAGATCGGATGGGATTGAGTTGGGTGAGTCGGAAGATAGATAAGCCCCAAGAAGAGGAGCGGTCTCTGTTCATTACCTCGAGAATCGTTAAACCGTAATCGATCCAACGGGATCTGGTTACCCGGTTCGATAATCATTTCTCCCCCAAACGTTGCTGATTGAAGCTGGAGATAACAGTGTAGTTATAGAAAGTTGTTATTATGTACTGATCGATCGATAAGAGCGTTCGAAATTGAATCAATTTGAAATGGATCGCTGAGAAACTTTTAGGAGTCTTATTCACAATCCAATGAACTTGGTGTGAATATTCCATCATTCCTTTTCCTTTTTCCCACTGAAATCTGAAAAAAAAAAATCCATTCGAAATAAATTGGTTAAACCTGGAAATTCTAGAACAAGACTGCTGAACTGCAGTCCTTTCAAATATTGAGCTCGTTATTTTCGATCTATCAGACCTATCATCGAATCGTCGCTTGACTTTTCAAGTTATTCCAATTTTTGCAAAAAACGATTGAAAAAAAAAACAGAGCATCCGCCGGTTCAGCCAGACTTTTGAAACGTCGTTTTTTGTTTTTTTTTTATTCTGTACCATGGTCAGCTGAGCGCGCCAATCAAGTCTATAACTTTTTGCAAGAATTTTTTCTACATCGTAGTCTAAGGAATCGTTTTGTTTATGTCCAATTCGCCAATACGACCCCCTTAAAATTTGTAGACAACCATCAACTCCTTAAGCACACCTTTCGATTTGGGTCGTTTGCTATTTTTGGGTTCAGTTTTTTTTTTGCTCGCTTCAGTCTCGAGTCTCGAAGTTTTTTTTTCTGCTCTGTTTTGTTTGATTATGAACTAATTCGCGGAAATTGGATACAGCGTGAACCAGAAACTAAACATCAATATTGTCGATTGAGAAATTAATTCCCACAGACTGGGTGTGGTGATGCCGCTGCCAAAATTTTGCGGAACTCTACCAACATTGATCGCTGTTCGATGTTTGGGGACCGGGAGCCAAATTTATTGATTTCGGGTTTCTCGTAAATTAGATTAAACTAGTAGGCAGTAGGTAGTTTCTTCCTCAAGGGGGGCAAAAGAATGATGGTTGAACATGCGAAGGCAATAGAATGATTTTGTAGTCATGTAGTTTGTCGACGTTCAGTAAAAAAAAATCAAAAAATCAAATTTTGCACATAACAAAATGGTTGATGTCATGTGATTATCTAAAGACTTCGAACGTTTACCGTTTTTGTTAAGGGGACTCGCTCCTATACAAAATTTTTAAAATTATGATCAAATTCAAACAAATTTTGAACATTTTTTTTCAAAAATTGAAAAATATTAGCATTTTAACATGATGAGATGGTTTATTGATTTGAAAAACAGGGTTTGATCTAATTATATACTCTTTCCAGCACACCGGATCAGCTAATATTTTATATAAATTATTTTCTCTCTAGAATTTCATTCAGCCGAACATGCGCATCTGAAAGTTCGAATAACATTCTATATGTAGGGAAAACAAGCGATTATATTCTATTTGTTGAAAAGGGAAAACAAGCAATTCAATTGATCTGCACTGTGCAGGGCTTGTGCAGTATATTTTTAATTTATCAAGATTCATTATGTTGATGAATAAATGATTGGCCTCAAAGAATGTTCCGGTTCATTTCCTATGGCACGAAAAGATAACAAAAAGCTACAGAGTTACATTTCTAAATGACTGAACCAAAAAAAAATCAATGCAGAGTTCATATTAATACCCTCAACCAACTGACATTGATCTGAAGGCCTACGCATATTTCAGTACTCAAAGTCCATTAATCACTGTAAGTATAATTATAAGGTATGTACTTCACGAAAAGGAACGAAAAAAAACACGCAAAACGACCTTTCACCCGATCTGGATGTAAACAAATCATAACGATAATGATTGATCTCTGCGTGCGAAAAATGATCCACTGTGGATTAAGTTTAAGGATTAAGTCGCTTCCCCAAAGACTGTTAAATATAGGTACCTTAAATAATTTTTAAAGTTTTAATTCTCAGTATAATTATTTGAATGAATCCCCTAAATTTTTCATCAGTCAGAGGCCGTGTCCCAAAAAGATGTTCACTGTTATTTTTCACTCAATTTTCAAGCATGTTGATAGCAGCCCTCCTGTGTCAAAAGGTGAGATGAAAAATGACCAGTTTATCGGACTGGATCTGGGAACCAGAAAAAGAAAAAAGCCCCACATAACTCCTGGGAGCAGCCGTCCCGAAGCGAACCGACAGGGTCAATTCATTAGTCAATCATCGATATCTTTTTTCGGACAGCTCTCGGGCTTAACAAAAAAAAAAAAAATAAAAAGGGTGAAGGGCTTTTGCCTAAAGAAAGGTATAACAAAATATAGGGTGGTATAGATAAAAGATCAATTCATTTGAGGCGGCTATATTCCGCCTAAGTATGATAATGGACTGCAATTTGAATGGTCTGACTTAAGTAGTGGAAGTCATAGTAGGTCCGTCTAGGGATCAAATTGAAAGCTTAGTAGGCGTCTCTGGTTAGCAGATACTGCTTAGCCCTTTGCTACACCAAAGCGATTTAGAGAGACGAAATTATTTTCACCTATTTTACACAGACACAATCATCGATTACTACAACCGATCAGCTGAGTCTAATAGGTTAAAAGCCCTATTTTAGAGTTGAGTAGATCAACCGTTTCTTAAAAAAACACTGGACACGGTCTCCATTCCTGTCAAATATAGCCAAGTGGGAGGATGATTGCAAACTACTTCACGGTCCTCCCCAAATTGGTCCAATCGATCATCACATGCTTTGGTGGACTGGCCCGTTCGTTTTTTTTTCTTTTTCCATCCCTTGGAATAGATGGGAAAGGTCTCTCACGATGGCCGAACTTCACCAAGGCCGTTCCCTCGGGCTAAGTTGATGGCTGCTTTTAAGATAAGGGCCGATGGGATTAATTTTTCATTTTTTTCTGGACCTACTGACACGTGTAGCTTTCTCACCTTTGGCAAAACCTTAGGGCCACGTCTTGTTCGTCCGCTCCAAAGGAAAGGGGTTTCAAAGATTCAGAGTTTCTGTTTTGGTTTTTTTTTCAGTTTTGATCCCACCCGACACAAATTGTCGATTTTTTTTTCAAAAGAAGTTCAATCACGATTTCTAGACAACCTTGCAGTTTAAGATCTCCTTAATTTACAGTGATTTTCAATGAACGGTTTATCTGTAATTGACCCGTTGAAAGTGTAACTCATGAGAAACTAGCTTTACAAAAACAGTCGATTACGAAAGTAGAGAACTTCCTTAATTCATTATACCTAAACTAACATCAAAATGTTAATGTGTCTTTCGAAGCCAAAGAAGTACACAAATGTCTGAGTTGGCAAATTCCAGTAAAAAACAAAAAAAATCGAGCTTTTCTCTCATTTTCTGTCAAATGTGGCTCCTTTTAGATGAGGAAAAAAGATATTTCGGCTCACAGCTTTTCGGAAAAATTACTTATATTTCCATACAAAACACCAACATATGTGTCGAATAAAAATTTCCGATGTTATGGAAGGATGTTATGCAGAATGACTTCTAGGCCGAATGTACGATAAGCCGAATGGTGGTAGGACCGGATTGTTATCAAGCCGAATGTTCGTTAGGCCGAATGAATGCTTCGACGAATGGTCGTTAGCTTCGACGTCCCTCTGGATTCCATTCAAGCGCCTCTCTGCAAGTCTCGTTCTCATCTTTTCGCATCGTGTGCCCAATCCATCTCCACTTGCGTTCTCGAATCTCGATTTCTAGTGCCCTTTGATGACACCGGCGATGAAGTTCCTCATTTGAGATCCAATTGCCAGATCATCAAGCGATGTTCTGACATTCTGCAGTCAGCGATTCACAAATACTTGCAGTTTTCGCGTCGTTACCGCCTATATACCCGATCAGAAGAGAAAAACTGAACTATATCAAACTAAGATAAGTTGATATTCATTTTTTTTTTGCTATCTGGATGAGTAATTTAGTACTCGTTGATGTTAGAATATCTCAAATTATATCAAAAAGTCTATGCAACCCTAGCTAAATCATATCAACCGTTGTTATAATTTAAACAAAACTATAACTACTCCAGATATGATATATCAACTAAAAATCTCATAGGAATTGTATGCTAAAAAAGTCGATGAGAGATGAGATTCGAACTCATCACTTTCCCAATCCCATCTCATCCCACCGGCTGCGTGTCTTTGCCTACTGCTCTACCTGAGCTTGTTATGAAATGGGTGTTTATTTTTCTACTGATTCTCCATACGTCGATGCAGGCCGCTGGTTTAGGAACGTTTTTCATGTGCGCAAAGGCAGGCAGCCATTTGAGTGCCAAGAAACTTGTCAATTCCTAACTTACAAAAATCTAATCCACAAAGAATGGGATACCAAATATAAACAACTATCAGTTGAAAAGGGTGCTAAGCACTTTGAGATAATGCTTCATATTACAGCCAAGACCTGGTTTCACAATATGCCACTAAACACTTATCAGACCGTACAAATTTCACGACTCAGGACTTTTCATACAGCAACCAAGGACCGTCTGAACTCCTGGGGTCTCATAGAATCCAACCTTTGCGAACAATGTAATGTGGTTGAGGACCTAGATCATATCCTGTTCGACTGCCGCAACTTCACAAACCAACGAACACCTTTCACCTTTCGAAAAAATAAAACAAATTTTGTTGAAATGATAAAAAGGAAGAAATATGAGGAGTACAAACAATTGGCTAGTTTTATAGACGAGATAAAAATGAATGTTTGAACAAGTTGTTAAATATCCTCCTTCAAATCACTCAAAATAAAGAAAAATTAAAATGTTTGCCCGCGAATCGATATAAATTGACAAATATAACTTGAAAACATTGGCATTATGGAACACTCTGGTCCGTGCCAAAAGCGAAAAACGAAAAAAAAACTTGTCAATGGGAATTTAAATAAGATTAAGAAATTTAAAATATATTTTGCTGTATTCTGTTGTTTTTTATTTTATAAACTTCAATTTTTTCAACTTTTTGTTTTAATTTTATTTTTATTTATTCCTTTCGTTTTATTTTATACATTTCATTTGTTCAATTTCATCTTTCTTTTATTTGTGATTTTTTTTCAATATTTTTCAATTTATCTTTTTGAAGTTTTTTTTACTTTATGTAATATATTTACACTTTTTTTATCTGTACCTTTAATATTGTTTTAACTTTCTTTTATGTGTGTATGGGTTGTTTCTTCAATTATACTAGTATTCTTAAATTATAATTTTTATTTGATTTTTTTTATACCTTTTATATCTTTCTTTTTAGTTATTTTACTCCCCTTTTGTGTCGCCGATTGTATTTTGGTTATTCCTTCTATATTTCTATTTTCTTTTATATTTGTTATTTTTTATTTTTTTTTCTTTTGATTTTTTTTTCTTTTGATTTTTTTTTCTTTAGATTTTTTTTTCTTTTGATTTTTTTATAATTTTGTTATTTCTTTCAATTTTTTGTTTTTTTTTTGTTACTTCTTTAAATTTTTTGTTATTTTTTTTGTTATTTCTTTAAATTTTTTGTTTTTTGTTATTTCTTTTAATTTTTTGTTTTTTTTGTTATTTCTTTTAATTTTTTGTTTTTTTTTTTTGTTATTTCTTTTAATTTTTTGTTTTTTTTTTTGTTATTTCTTTTAATCTTTTGATTTTTTTTTGTTATTTCTTTTAATTTTTTGTTTTTTTTTTGTTATTTCTTTTAATTTTTTGTTTTTTTTTTTTTTTGTTATTTCTTTTAATTTTTTGTTTTTTTTTTTTTTGTTATTTCTTTTAATTTTTTGTTGTTTTTTTTTTGTTATTTCTTTTAATTTTTTGTTTTTTTTTGTTATTTCTTTTAATTTTTTGTTTTTTTTTTGTTATTTCTTTTAATTTTTTGTTTTTTTTTTGTTATTTCTTTTAATTTTTTGTTTTTTTTTTTTTGGTTTTTTTTTATTTTTTTTTAACTTTTGGTTTTTTTTTTGTAATTTCTTTAAATTCTCTGTCTTTATTCCTTTTTTGGTTTTATTTAATTCCTTTTATGTTTTTTTGTTTTTTTTATTCCTTTTTTTTTGTTTTTTTCATTCCTTTAATTTTTTTTGTTTTTTTTTATTCCTTTTATTTTTTGTTTTTTTTTTCATTCCTTTTTTTATTTTTTTTATTCTTTTTTTTTATTTCTTTTATTTTTTTTTGTGGTTAGGTTATTCTTTTCAATTTTTTGTTTTTTTTTATTTTCGTTATAGCTATTAATTTTTTGTTTGTTATTTATTTTAGTTATTCGTTTTATTTTTTGTTATTCTTTTAATTTTTGTTATTGCTTCTAATTTTATGTTATTTTAATTTTATTTAATGTTCAATTCATTTTATTCTTTTTACAACAACTTTATGATTCACTTTTCTTTTTTGTAGCTTCTCGACATACTGATTTCTAACTTTTCGATTAATTCTGGGATGATTATTTGAAATTTCGACTATCCTACATTCTTGCTTCCGGCCGGCAATTCTCATTTATTGATTGTCAGATTATTTTATTTTATTATTTGAGACTTATATTTGATTAATACAGTATGTCGATATTTGAAATTTTTTAAATTTGTTTGTGTACTCAATCTAAAAATTTTGATTGAAATTTTATGATTTCACACTTTTTAAATTATTTATGTATGGTTTTCTTGGATTGATATTTTTAGTGATTTATGTAAGAGAAAATTAAAACTACTGTTTTTACGTTTCGGCCTACTGAATTTCAGCCATCTTTAGAAAAAAAAACTTGTTCTGCCGCGGTGTTTCGCAAACAACCGTCTATTGATATTAAGAGACGGCGGTTAGCGAAACACGCGGCAAGTCTGAAGTTTTAATTTCGTGTT
The DNA here is from genome assembly GCF_029784155.1 of Uranotaenia lowii. NCBI lineage: Eukaryota > Metazoa > Arthropoda > Insecta > Diptera > Culicidae > Uranotaenia > Uranotaenia lowii. Next base: position 12,767,265 of record NC_073692.1, on the reverse strand, counting down.
ACATAAATCTTCGAAAAATATTAATCCAAGAAAACCATAGAAAAGTGCGGTGATCAAAACCAACAACAATAATTTATGATATAAAATACTGAAAGGTTAAGGTGGGTTATTAGCTTGGTACACAAAAAAAAATTGAAATCAAGCTTGCTTCATTAATAATTTGACCTAAACCAATTGCCAGTTTTCAGTTATTTATTATTTAATTTAAGATCTTTTTTATAGAAATGTAGCGTTTGCTTCATTCTTTTTAGAAAAAAATACAGATAGAATTATTCGTCACGGTTTCGAAGGAATTTTCGATTTTTTCCTATAACATGGCTCATTTAGCGGCGCACACCTTCTTTGTCCATCGTTTTAGTTATCTTATTCCAACAGGTCTTCATCTGATTGATGTCTTTTACAGCCTTCCTCTTTGCCTGAAGTCTCCTCTTCGTGGTTTCCCAGTATTTCTCAATAAGGTGGAACTGGGGGAAGTTTGGTGGGTTAAGGTTTTTCGGAACAAACTGGACCCCTCTTTCTGCATACCATTCCTGAACGACTCTGCTCTATTGACAGCTTGTCAAATCTGGCCAAAACCTTACTGAATGGTCGTGGTATCGAATGAACGGTGACAATCGTTTTAGAGACACTCTTTTTGGTATAGTTCCGACGTCATTGTCTTATTTGTAACGAAAACTTTCGTTTTTTTGCCACAGCTGAAAATGCTCTGCCAAATCATTAATTTTCGTGAAAATTTGCTGGAATTTTTCCACGAGTCGTTGCCAAGTAAAACTTATGACCTGGGATTTGTCTTCACATAGGTTTCATCGTCCATCAGAAGATATCTGTCGAACTTGGTCAGCTTCAGCTGGTTGTATAGCTTCCGAGCACGGATTTTGGCCAAACTATTCTGTTTTATGGTCCAATTTGGCTATTTGCTAGTTCGATTTGGCTGTTTTCTAGCTCGATACGCCTTGATTCCTTCCCGGAGTGGAATTCCCCTCACGGTACTGGCCATTTCTGGACAAATCACAGTCCAACAGATTGGAATTACCCTTTGTTAACGCGTCATACCGTATTTCTGGGCAATTTCAACAGACAACATTGGATCTTCTAAATAACTGTGCAAATTTTTTTCCATCCTGATTGTTTACAAAGTACAGCCGGTTTGCGGTATGTAAAAAATACATACTTGAAGCTGACAAAATTCCCGATACGTTAGCGCCAAGAAATCCCAAATCCGTCCACCAGGAGCGCCGGAATATGAGCAAAAGTGTGTTTCAATTCTAAATGAAGCAAGCTTTAGGGATTAGGTTCTACTATTTTGAAGTCATAAATAGACTCAAAAAAAAATAACCTCCGAAGTCTTGCACACAATCACTCTCATTATAGACTCGATTAGTGAAGATAACATCTCAGAAGGACGATCATTTACAAAAGCCAAACTCTTACCGTTGATGAATTGCGTGCAGCAAAAGATGCAAGTGCCACATGAATGCGATTATCACACAGAGAAAATGACTCACCTGAAACGAAAAGAAGAAGAAAAAAATGCTTACATGATCAAAAATATTTAAACCACTTATGGAATAGCGAGTTTTTTTTTTTCATGCGCGCTCTAGAGATGACTCGGAGAGCCGAACGACCACCCGGCAACCAATTCAATATAATAAGTCCAGATAAAAGTAACAGTGGCAAGAAAGTAATTGACGCAATGCGGTTTTGATTTCGCTAATGAACATTGCTTGCGATCATCATCAGCATCAGCATCACCTTCATATTTTGCCACCGCGGTTGGTAACGAACAATTTTGATCCTTCTTGCTAGCAATGTTTGCTTGTTTTCGTTCGAGAAATTTGGCTCATCCCAAAAATTGAAGAAAATTGTTTGTTCACAAACATACGTGCCAATATGAGAAGGAGAAAGAAACGAGGTCTTTTATAAATTGAAAAATTTCGATCATCGCTCATTTTCGAACGCTTTCGTCGCCTCTCGTTCAAACATTTGAAAATCAAAAAAAAAAAATAAACGAAGAGGAGCGCTTAGCGGCTATCCGATCCGATCCAAACCAACAGATGGGGGGCCGTTTACAAAGCACGTGATCATCCACTAAGTGCGTTCCATTTCGAGACCCCACCGATTATCAATCAGCTGGCTAGCTGTCGGTACCGATTTTCTGGGGAGAAAAATGGACGCTTGTTGATCACTGACTCTCAGATGTGTGCGGTTGAGGGAAAATCTCTAATCGAAACAGGCTTTCACTCGTCACCAACAAATTGGAAAATGGCTAACCTGAGGTTTGGCCCTGTCTCTTCTAGTTAGTCAACACGAACAGCAAAGCCTACTCTGGTGCTCTGAACTCTGAGTTGATCGATTGAAATTTTTTTAAACCGACCCCGAACAACAACAACAACAACAGCAAACCAGCTGGCACTGTAGAATGTGCGAGAAAATCACAGTAACCCAGATTTGAGTCCGGGCTTTGAGAGGTGGTCCAATGGCAACATTTTTCCCAGTGACAAGCTTCTCAAGGCAAATGGCCTGTGAATTTGAGCCATATGGTACGATGTCATGATCTTCTGTGAAAATTTTGAATGTACAAACATCAATATAGCAGATCCATCCTAGGTTTTTGTAGATTTTAAGTAGAAAAACGCTCTGGTCTGAAGGCAAAAAAAAACATTAAACCAAGACAGACATTAAAACACGATATATGAACTTTAGGGGTTAGGGTGGCGGTCATATGGGTCATGCCGAATTTTGCAAACCGACCTTATACATTTTGTAGATTGACCCTAAAACTGACCTCAAAGCACTCAGAGTTTCGGTTTTCTAACCCCCAAAAATCACCAAAGGAGAGACCTAAGGAAATTTCGGATGGAAATCGGCAAAGACCCACGCTACGATAAGAGACCAGCAATTGAAAACTTGGAACACAGAACTGGCGATCTCTTTATTTGATGGCAGTACCCACCACGTGCTCTCTAACGGATTGAAGAGCCGCAATTTAGACATCGAAACGCTGCATCTACCAGAGCTGCGGCAACAAACACGAGCTGGGAACGAGCTTTTATCGTGATGGGGAAGATGCAGAAGCGTCCGATCGAGTCGATCGATCCACGAATGTGCCGGTTCAGGATCAAGGGCCAGTTCTTCATCATCAGCTTCATGAACGCTTCGTAGTGAAATATATACGAAACCGACGCTCGCTGAGGTCGCGACAGACTACGCACAATCGCCCGAAGCAACGCTGCCGGCAGAGAACGAGCTTGACGAAGCCCATCTCGAGTACCATGGAGACAGTCATCAACAGTATTGCGGAAACGCCATCGGCCACGTGGAACCAATCTGATGGAAAGATTGGTTCGACGAGGAGTGTAGGAGGGTGATGGACGAAGCACCCGTCGAAATGTGGAAGATCACCGACAGCGGAAGAAGCAACGAGTCCGAATTTTCAAGGAGAAAAAGCGTAGCCTAGAGCTCGAGGAGCTGGAGCAACTGCATCGTTCCCAAGAAACACGAAAGTTCATCAGAAGCTCAACGCATCCCGCAAAGGCTGGTGTCGCAACTCGCAAGTCGAGATGTGCCGGGATAAGGACAGAGGTATTCTGAAGGACAATCGTGAGGTGATCAAAACGTGGAAGCAGCACTTCAATGAACACGGCGAACATGCAGGAGACTCGCTGCTTTTGACGGGCATAACGGTGTCTAACTTCGAATCCTGGAGATAAGAGATCGGGCTTTGTGTCGTCTGAGGAAACGTCAGGTCCCGAGTTTTCTGGAGGAGAGGTTTGTGTGGTCAACCCCGAGTCTTTACGATAAAAGGTCGGGTCTCGAGTCGCAAGAGGAAATGTCATACCTTCAATCTACGAGAGGAGGGATATAAGTGGTTACCTCGAGTCATTACGAGAAGAGGTCAGATCTCGAGTTGCTAGAGGAGAGATCAGGCCTTTAGTCGTACAGAGGAGAGGTATGTGCACGTCATCCTCGAGTTGATGCGTGAAGGGCTCGGATCTCGTGTCGTAGGCCTTGAGTCGCGAAAAGAAAGGTTTATGTGGGAATTCCGAGTTATGACGAGGGGATGTCGATTTTCAAGTCGTTAGAGGATAGTTCAGACTTCGAGTCATAAGGATGAGAAGTTTTGCTGAAAGAAGTCTCGTCTATGAGTACTTGCGCGAAAAGACCTCCCACTGTTGAAGTATAGTGTGTTAAACAGTTCGAGATGGGAGCTAGTTCTGCGGTCCCAGCTGGAGTTTAGGGAGTAGGAGTTATACACGGGGTAAAGAAAAAAGTCTTCCCATCGCTCTGGGCTGGTAGTTCCTCCTCCTCGCCGTCCAGGGTGGAAACGTGTCTGCAAATCTGGCGATTGCAGTTGTACGGCTAAGAGAACTATCATGAAACCCACTAGAGGCCGTCGACGGATCTGCCAAATCCGCACGAAGAAGTGATACACCTGGGTATTAAGGTACCAGTACTCGAGTGAGAGGGTGAGGGTCCAACACGCGTTCGGAGGGTCATGTCCCTGAACGGTGGATGTGACCGGAGGAAGTGCGATCGCCATCTCGTTTTGCATTTTGGGACCTCCTAGACCCGACTCGCTAAATGAGTAGATGCGAAACATTATTTCGCATGTCAACACTTAGAGATGTGTAAGGCACAAGAGTTGTCAGACGAGGCACAGTGTTCTGACGGAGGTGTCAGGGTTCGACACGCGCTTCGGGAATCGATGCGCCCGAATCGCGGGTGCGGCCTGATAAGGCCGGTCTACAGCTCAATTTGCGCTTCGGGTCCGTAAAGCCCCCGACTTGCAAATTGGGTAGTTGCGCTGAGTGGTGACTTAAGTCAACATTAGAGAGTTGGGGGAGTCTGAGCTGTACATGTGGTTCAGGGGGCCTTGCTTCCTGACTTGCGTGTGCGACCAGAAAAAGTGTTTCTGGACCTCCTGGACTAGATTCGCAATGTTAGTAGTTACGCTAAATGTGGACCTCTTAACACGATGAGATGTTGGGTCTTAACACGTCAGAGGAGGGGTTGTTCAGCGAGTCGTGTTGAAATGAGGTCAGCAATAATAGTGGATTCGGAAACGAGTATTGCTTTGGAGCGCTTTAGCGCGAAACCCCAGGTGGACTTCATGGCGTAGGGGGTACAATGTTACTTGTATAATTGTATCATGAGTCGTATTGCACCCATGGACCCAGAGTAGCAAAGTGGAGGGACGCGATGGCTCGCCGTGCTTTGGAAAACAGTCCGTAAACCGGGATTTACTACCTGTGGTAACAAACTTGAAAAAAAAACCAAGACGGTGGGGAAGATACATCGCCGGCGTAGCAAACGACCTAGAGGAGCCCAACGATGAGTGAAGTAAAGAAAGCCATACGCTAGCTGAACAGCGACAATACGGCTGGGAAGAATGGCATCTCAACTGATCTTATTAAAATATGCCCGGATAAGTTGGCCGATTGCCTACACCGGTTGGTGGTCCGGATCTGAGACACATAACAGCTACCGGAGGAGTGTAAGTAAAAGTTATTATCTACAAGAAGGGCGACAAATTGGACTGTGAAAAAGATCGAGCGATCACTGTCCTGAGAGCCGCCTACAAAGTCTTGTCCCGAATCCTACTCCGCCACCTAACGCCACAAGCAAACAGATTCGTGGAAAGTCATCAGGTCGACTTCATGGAGTGACGATCTTCGACAAACCAGATCTTCACACTACGGCAAATCCTCAAAAAATGCCGTGAACACCAAGTACTTAATCATATTCATTGACTTCAAAGGCGCATACGACACGATCGACTGTGACGAGCTATGGAAAATCATGTCCAGTTCATTCGAATCGCGCAGGGGGTTTGGACAAGGTGATGGTCTTTCCTGCATGGTATTTAACGAGACGGTAGAAGGTGTTATTCGACGAACGGTGGGCGAATTGTGGGGCACGATTTTCAACAGATCCATTCAACTTATCTGCTTTGCCGATGGCATTGATATAGTCGGCAGATCATCTGCGGCGGTGGAAGAGATCTACCGCAAACTGAAACGCGAAGAAGGACGGATTGGGTTGATGATTAATACGTTCAAGACGATGCATATGCTGGCCTGCGGATCCAAGACCGACTTAGACCGCTAGTCCAGTAAAAACAAGGTCACGATCGACGACCGTGGTGACCACAGGCAATGACACCACCCGTGAGATCCGGAGGGGAATAATCAGCAGAAGTCATGTCTAATAATGACTCCACAACTAACTGCGGTCGAGAAGACTTAGCCCTCGCACGAAGTGTAACCTGTACATGACGCTCATTAGACCGGTTGTTGTCTACGGGCACGAGACATGGATATTGCTCGAGGAGGACCTGCGTACACTCGAAGTATTCGAGCGACGAGTGTTAAGAACCATCTTTCGCGGCGTGCAGGAGTACCCAGTATTCAGAAGGTGGCGAATCTTGTAGGAACGAGACAAGCGATGTAGTTAGACTTAAGTAAAGCATGATCTGGCGAATGAGGAACACCCGAGAAGTTGGAGAACGCTTGCCATGGACCGAGTGAATTGGAGGAATATTGTCCATCAGGTTATGTGTCGTGAGACGGTATACTTTGAAAATAAAATAACCCACAAGACGTCTCAAAACAGTCTCAAAAAAGCTTGTAAAAATTTTTTTTTCAAACTCATTTGAATACTATCAAAAATAATATCAAGACCCTCAAAAATTACAAAAAATCTTCTGAGGAATTCAAATGAGCCATAAAACTATCGTTGAAATATAAAAAGTCTTGAAAAAATCTTAATTGAAAAGATTAAAAACAAAACTTATCGTGTTGAAAGCCTCGAAACAGCGTCATACATATCTGAAAATGTTATCCAGAAAAAATCCTCAACTGTCACATTATTTCATAATGATTTTGAAAATGATTCAAAAGAATCTCAAGAGAGCTGCCGTATTTTTTCTGCCAAAACCACTGAATCGCCGAACTAGCAGATATCTAGTTAAGTGAGGAGAGGTGATCCAAAATAAAAAAAAAACAAACTCTTTTCAACAAGATCTTCGATTGTGACCTGATTATGTGGGCACGTGTCTGCTTTAATTATGCAACTACTCGTCTCTTTGTCTTGCTCTCGCAAAGTCGACTTACATCCTCAGAAGCACAAAAACTGCGATTGAAATTGATTTTAATGGAGCCGCACAAAATTCGCCACTTTGGCTTTTCTCGGAATGTGTAAATAAGCGTTTACCAATCAAATCAGAAGGCAATTCAGCTTCTACCGAGCCTGGCCTCCGAGCAATGAGCGGCGGTATAGTAAATTACCACTCCACCGCGCCAAATGGCATTTATTATGTAGCGAAATAAAAGAAGCAAAGAAATCTTCGTCCCAATATGACTCTGCCAATTACTTACATTCATTTAAATCACTTAAGGCTAGGTTGCACCTAACTTACTCGCTCAAATCAAGTCGTAAATTAGAAAGCTTTCACTTTTTTCTGATCTCTCTGTTGAACCGAAAGCCACCTTCTTTTGGAACTGTACCAGAAGCGAGGATCCAATAAAGCGACACAGAGCGAAACAGACAGACGGAAAAAAAACCTAACCTATAAAGTTCACCTCTTTAAACGGCCGAGGACAATTGAAAAAAGCGACTCCAGCAGCTGATTAAGTTATTATCCAATCCTTGGGACCATTAAAAGATCCGCCAAATAGCCTTAAGAAATCTACGATCACATTAATCTCCCTAGCTGCACTAGTTCACTAACTAGCACTAGCAGCTTCAGCTAAGAGGCTCTCTCGTCGCTGAGTGAGTTATAAACCAATAAAAGTGGCAAAATATGAGCCATCAATATCACATCAGCTGAGATGAATCAGTACATAGGTAAGCCATCGTGGTTTCTAACAAGCTACGAGCTTAGTAGTGCAAAATTTTAAAAGTCTCTGATCCGATCTTAGATCTTGCTAAAGTATAAGACTTTATTACGACGATGCTCGCTGTCTCTGCGGATTACTCTCGTTAGTTGGGTTTAATTATTATGCACCTTCTTCGAGCCAATGTCTATACTAAGGAAGCAGCTTATTTAAGGCTTAGTCGATTCAGCAAGCTGTCAGAAGAAATGGATAGATACATGTTGGTTATATTGATCATCGTTCAATGCTAGCTCCTAGATAAAGATCAAGCTGCGAGATGGAGCCCACTGATGTCTGAATAGCTTTGGTTTTTCATCTCAATAAATTTCGTAAAATGAGTTGTAAAAACGTTGGAATTAGATCCGAATACAGATAGTTATTTGAACTTTTTTTTCGTACCCACCTATTCGAGAAATTGTAGTGTCATAAATTATTTAGCCATTGTTTTAGCCTAAATATTTAGGCTTCACTGACTTCCCAAAGTGTAATAAATCGAATATTCAAGGGTATTATTTGATCTACAGGATTTTCTAAACACGGTTTGTTGATATGTGGTATTCGTTATTTGATACTTAACTTTTTTTGATTCCATTGAGACTTAAGGTTAAGGTTGCCAGTATTTTTTCATCACGTATCTGGACCGGAACATCCGGCCGATTTTCATAAAAACCTGGCGAAATCCGGGCATTCGATTTCAAAATTGACGAACAAAACTCCGGGCAATATCCGGGCAAATTTTGTCAAAACCCATAAATTACTCAACAAGAATCGAGAAAAAAGTGTTCCATCAAAACTCATTAACAGATTTTAAATTCAATTTAAGACTTCCAGTAAACCCTTCATAATTATTTTTATAAAACTTCCTCAAAAAATTTCGTTTTGGAGGCAAAAATAAAAAAAAAAATATTACACATTTTTTTTTGTTTCATTTGCCAAATAAAGTGAACAAAATCCGGGCCGGGCCGAACTGTTTCGAAAAAAATTATTAAATATCCGGACAAACCCGAATAAAACCGGGTAATCTGTCAACCTTACTGTATGTGATTTATGCTACTTTGAAACTCTTTTGTGATTCTTATAAAGCACTCTTTTTACTGTATGAAACTCGCTTGATGCTTATTGAGACCTTTTAGGATGCTGTTTTTCAACTCTCTAATTCCTTTTTCCGACAGAATCAGAACATTTGGAGGCATTTTTGCATGTTTCAAGGTTTTTTTCAAGCTTATTTGAAACATTTATGATGCTTTTTTGGACCTCAATGAAATCCTCTTAAGACATTTTTGAGGTATTTTGGAAAATCTATATATATAAAAATGAATGTTTGTCTGTCTGTCTGTTCCCTATAGACTCGGAAACTACTGAACCGATCATCGTCAAAATTGGCATCTGAGGGTTTTTGAGGCCGGGGATGGTTTCTGTAATAGTCAAAACTCCATCCGACTTAAGGGAGGGGGGGCTTCCATACAAAATTTGTTGTTTTTCGGAACAAATTAAAGTCATGACATCCATTTTCTCGAGATTTTTTCTTCCTTTGGGCGGTTTGTTTTTCGTCTCCAAGGTCGAGGCGTCGAGCCAACGTCGCAAAAGGATAGTAACGATGGCATAGCATACTGGTCAGTGGGAATTTTTTGGCGCGTATTTCTCAACCAAGCATATTTTCTTTGAGGGGTTTGTTTTTCGTCTCCATGGGCGAGCAAACGTCGTCGCAAGAGGATAGTAACCAAAGCACACTGTTCATTGATTGCTGGAAAATTTAACAATAAGGCGCCTGTTTCTCAAACACGTGGGGGCGATATGCAACCTAGATGTGTTTTTTTCTTGCTTATTTGATTTGTACACAGCACGTGGTAATAAATGACGCCTAGATGTGACACGGATTGGTATTTTATCAATCGAATCAAAAACAATTGAAAGATTTGCAAAAATACTTCCATATTTAGTTCGTGTTAATGTAGGTAGCATTCGACTTTTCATTCAAGGAACATTAGAACATGTTCAAACGTTCAACTTTTTCTGTTAAAAAAAATTAAAAATTATGTTTTCTTCTAGAAATTGTTACTTCGGCCCAAATACACAACTGAACGTATTTAGAAATGAAAATGGGAGCTTTTTATTTTAAATAATTCTGAATCGTACTATTTGCTTACATACCAATTCAAGTACGTACTTAACATGAAAAGTGTTTTTGTGTTACATGGCTGCAAAATAGAGACTTTTGATCCGCTTCGTTTTTGAAAAGCGAGACTTTATAACTGATATTCAACTGGACGCAAAATTTTTAAGAGAAATTTTTAGTAAATCCTTGAAGTGTTAAAAACAATGTTCCCTTCTGTCAACTTACACGGTGGGGCAAGAGCAAACGTCGAACTTTTGAGAAATTCATTTTCAAAATGATTCAATATGTTGGAAAATCAGAAGGGGTATTCCGGATGTTAAAACTGAAGCGGATATTGAAAATTCTCAAATTTCTTTGTAAATGAAGGTCATTCCCTTTGAACAGCATTCGTTAAAAGTTGAGTAACAAACATTAATTTATATTGCAGGGATACTGCAGATATATCAGTGAAACTTGATAGAACAAAAAGCAGGAATTCGTATTAAATCAATTTTAAAGCCATTACTCTGACGCATCTGTAAATAAGCTTTGCATTGACACTTGCCCCAATATACGGGACAAATGTTAACTTAGAAATTTGTTTTTGCCAACATTTTTGAACATTTGACTTTCAAAGAGAAAATAAAAAAAACGCTGAGAACTTATTTAGTGATGCAACTGATATTTTTTTAAATATTTATATTTTTACCGTAGTAAATTAATTAAAAAAAAGAAATTTGCACTGTATTTAATACATAACTAATTTAATATATTTTTCATTACCATGATAAGTGCTGTTTGGGTATCGAGCCGGTTTAATTTGCCTACCTTCTTCAAGCAGTGGGGGACAAAATTGAAAAAGAAAGGAGAGCTCCCATGTAAATTTAAGATAAAGAGCTTTTCAAAGAAAGGACCATATTTAAAAAGGTTTTTGTGGGTACAGAGTAAAAATTTCAGATCTTGAAAAACGAGTTTAGAGATCAAGTTTCAGTAAATAATATATACCATCTTTGAATTGTAATTCAGAACTGCAGCTGCAGCTCTCATTTCAAAGTTGTTGGTTCTGAAGTATGATGAGGTTTGATTTAAAAAAAAATGCTCTCTAAAATCTAAATTTGAATAAATTTTTACAAATTACATTTATTTCCGGAAGGTGTTGCAAAGCACAACGGGTCAGCTAGTAAATAATAAAGATCATTTATTGTGAGTCTCTTTTCAATCTTTCAACAAGTGCTTTGAGACGGTTTATGTTATTACAGAACTTTTTTGTGACAAAACTTCAAAATTTTATAACCAGTCACGTTTCAGACTTTTTTAGATTATTTTTTTGGAAAAGTGTCCCAAGCTTTCATATTTTTTTAATATATCCTGGTTTTCTGTTAATTTTTTTTTTATATTTTAAGGTTGTTCTGACACCTTTTTGGGAACACTGTAGGCTGTATTGAGATTCTTTTAAAGCACTTTTACTCATAAAGGCTCCTTTAAACTTTCCAAGACTGTTTCGAGACTCTTGAAGACTCTAAGACTAAAGAAACAAAATTTTCAAAAATGACAAAATCGACCAAAATGACAAATTTGACCGAAGACGACTAAATTAACAGTAGTAAAAATTGAAAAAAATGACAAAACCGTCAAAATTTACAAAAATGACAACATTGACCAAATAACAGAATTTAACAAAATGACAAAATGGGTCAATTTTACGAAAATTACAAAATTGATAGAAAAAAAACTTAAAAATAAAAAAAAATTACAAAAATTAACAAAATAATAAAAATGGAAAATTTGACCAAATTGACTTAATTAATAGAAAAAAATGACAAAACCGACGAAAATGACGAAATCGACAAAAATGATAGACAAATTTGACAAAAAAATTTGATTTACAAATTTGACAAAATGGCAAAAATAGGTCTATTTTACGAAAATTACAGAACTGATTAACAGAACAAAATTAGAAAAAAAATGACAAAAATGACTGACAGGTGATCAAAATGACCAAAATGATAAAAATTACAATAACGCCAAAACTAACTTTTCTCATTTATGTCGATTATGCTTATTTTGCCATTTTTGTCAATTTTGACCATTTCTTTATTTTTGTCCATTTTGTTAATTTTGTTGGTTTTGTCAAATTAGTTGATTTCATCATCAATGTAATCAATTGGGTCATTTTTATCACTTCTGACAATTTATTTTGTCAATTTGGTAATTTTCAGATTTTTTATTTGTTTTGTCAATTTTGTCTTTTTTTTTTTCATTTTAGTCAATTTTATAATTTTTTTTAAACTTGTTCAATTCTGTCAATGCCGTCATATTTGACAATTTCGTCAGTTTTGTCGTTGATGTTAATTTTGTCAATTTGGTCAACTTTATAATTAGCGTTAATTTTGTATTTTTTTTATCTTATTTGTCAATTTTGTAAATTTTTCGATTTACAGTTTGTTCTGATAATTTTGTCAAAATTGTGCTTTTTCATTTGAAATTTTCTAAAATCTGTCAATTTTATCAAAAAATCATTCAATTCACAAAACTGTTAAAATTGAAATAATTTATATTTTAAATTAACCAAAATGCCAAAACGACAAAATTTTCAAAATTGGCATAATTGTTTGAATTTTAAAAATTAATTCGACCGATTTTTATACCCTACGTTACTGCATCGTATCGTATCGATATCAGGATACGATCGTATTGATACTCCAGCGATTATAATTTTAGCCAATTATGTTTTCAATAAAACGTTTTCTTCACTTCAGAGGTCAATCTTGGCAAACATTGAATTATTTGAAACATATGGTTGGGGGGCATCTTTTTTCGAATTGTAGGTATTCCTAATTTCAACCCAAAAAAATTGTTCAAAATAAAACCGTTTCAAAAAAGATAGTTTAATACAAGAATCTAGTGTAGTAAGTGAAACGTTTCTCAGGCCCTCTTTTTCACAGTAACTTCAAACATCAGTATGTGTACCGCAGTCATGTTGGCTGCCACATTAGAAACTGATTTCCGATCAATTAACCGCCTGAAGCGTACACTGATGCTGTTCGCCTTTTGCGGGACGCAATCAGCAGCTCGCTCCACGTTCATTACCAGGTTACGAATGAATGGCTGGTCGACTGTGTCGATCGAGAAAGATGAGATATGATCATCATTCACAAAATACAGCAGGGTGAAATGATCGGATTTGATCGCAGAGAAGCTGAATGAAATCGATCGGCCATCATCACTGGCTGGGAGCATAATTAGTAGACATAAAGTCTTCGTCTCCAAATCACCCGCAGATTTGTAGCGATGGGTGGTGGTGTAATCTCTAAGAAAGATGGTGCAGATCGTAACGTTTTTCCCGCCGCGCCTGATTCACATGTTTTCCAATCGCTGCGAGGCGCCATCGGAAAGTGCTCTTTTTTCTCAACCCGAACGTTCGATGATGAAGACAGATTTGAGGTTGTGAATGCAGATTTTTTTCCAATTTGCGTCTAATTATAGGTACGTGTGAAGTGTGCAATGTTCAACGAGTTAGGTGGCCATTTATTGATCGATAGATGAGCCTCACAAGTGAGTTTGTAAAGCGGAAATTGAAAGGCGGGCCTAGATTGTTGTAGGTCATGATGATAATTGCGAGGTTTAGGTGTGTTACGCAAGATAAAAAAGTATGATTGCAGTAAATTCAAGGAAGAAACAAAGTTCTAAAGTGAGGAATTTAAAATAAGACTGCATGCTTTGTTCCACAATTGAGACTTTTATTACTGCGTATTATTTCGCTGATTTTGAGTGGTGCAGTTCAGCTGCCATAAGGAAATTGCATAATCTTGACTGAAAAGCTCTACCGCCCCCTTCCCCTTTAAATTTATAACAAAACGGCAACCGTGACACTGACAGAGAGTCTCTCAGCCGAGCCGGAATTATCCATGCGCAGTCAATCGAAGCGCAGCGTTCATCAATCGAAACCCAAACAACAATCGACGGCGAAGACGTGGCCACTAGACTGAGTCGATTTGGGGTCATTTTCGAATTTCTCAAGCCCTGGGGTCTAAAAAGCTTCGTTTTGGTTCAAAACTCATCCATGATTTTTTGCAGAATTTTTGAGTAACGTTTACTTGAGGAAATTGATCTTTTTGGTTTGTATGACAAAATTTAATATTTTGTACTGAGAAATCAACATCATTTTTGTTTCAAAGTTCAAATTTACTAAACGTTACTTAAAAATTCTGCAAAAAATCATGGATGAGTTTTGGACCAAAACGAAGCTTGTTAGATCCCAGGGTTTGAAAAATTCAAAAATGACCTCAAATCGACTCAGTCTAGTGGCCACTTCAATTAAGATTGGGCTGCGTGTTAAGTTTTGGTTCAAATTGGTTTTTTGTTCGTTCATTTCCAAAATCGGCCCCAATGATGGTGGTGAAACAACAGGAAGCCCAAAATTTTCCAACCAGCCGTCTTTTCGATCAGCTGTTTCGATTTTTTTTACCGAACTACCGGTTTAACTTTATTGAAAAAGAGTTACCAACCAACCATCACACGAAAAATAACATGGGCACTTTCAATTTCCTAATCAGACAACAATTTATCATCATTGCTGACGCGTGTGTGTTTCTTTTTTTCTCGATATCACCTCAGAGGAAAAATAAAAAAACAAATAAACCTCGCGCACAGATCGAGCGCGCTGTTGGCGTCTAATCGGCCCTGTAGTTTGAAATTAATCTGCTCTTTTGGTGGCAGCGTCGGGCAGGAGATATCGATGACTTTTTTCACCTGGGCGCGCGCCTTAGTCAGTTACTACTACTAAAAGGGCATCGGGCGCTGTAACTTCCCGCTAATGCGCTCGAAATTGGACGTGATTTGTCAATCGATAATTTGAGGGTTCGATGGAGCGAAAGAAAACTAGAAATATATAGTATCTATTTAGGTCAAATTTAGGAAGCTGTGAAACGAGCCATTAGGTCAAAATTTTATAATTTATTCGTTTTCAATAGTGATCATTGGGGAACAAATAAATGATATGAAAGCAGAAATTAAAAAACAATTTTAGACCTCATAACAAATTTAGCAATATAGGTTGTATATTTCAGTGCCAGTGGGATTTCCGATAAGATCCATACATATGGAAAAAAATGTTTGAGAGGAATCAAAAATGAAAAGAATCCAAAATTCTGCGTTACCTCTAGGTATACAAAATTTAAAGTTGATACTCATGTACTCTTGTTTCCTTGAAAAATCCGCAAATATACTCTTATTAATTTTGACAGAAGAGGAAACTTTAAGTTTAGTTTTAGTTTAGATTTTTAGTTCAGATTTACAACCGAATATTTAATATTGTAAAACAGAAGAATAAATCGGTATCGATTTTCAAAAAGGGCCAATACGCCAAGACTTCTGTTTTAAGAAAAACGCATTTGAAGTTTAAGAAAATATAATCAATTGCCTATTTCGTTGTATCTAATCATATTCCTAACTAAGTAACTGAACGCCTTAAAAATGAGCATAATTTCATTCCGCAGTATGTAGATATTAGCTTTCCATGATTGTTACTTAAAAAATTGATAAACTGGACTTTTGACCCTTTTATTTTCTCATTGTTTCTTTACGCCAAAATTCGAGCGCCCTTTTGAAATCCACAGAAGCAATATTTAGGCCAATATTTGCTCGGCAAAGCAGAAACAGTAATCTTACTGAACATTTTTGCACATTTTAACACATTATAACCATTCAAAAATCACTTTTTTTGCCTAGAAAAACTGTTTTTTAATATAAGAATGTCCCTTTTTCGATCCCGGAATAACTATTGGGCTTTTTGTTCGCGATTAAATTTGGAGGGAAAAAAACTTCGCCTGATGAAAATAAACAAAAGTTACTTTTCGCCCCCGGGATGAATATGGCGCAAATAGTCTTTTTAAAAAAAAGTTGAAAAACTTAGGTTTCAGTGATGGAATGGAGTTATCTTTATTGAGGCTGGGTCATTCGGCCGAAAGTCATGAGCCGAAAGCCTTTCGGCCGAAGGTCATTCGGCCGATGGACGTTAGGCAGAATGGGCCATCTGGCCGAATAGGCCACTAGGCCGAATGGGTTATTCGGCCGACGGTTATCCAACCGAAGGCTGTTAGGCCGAAAGGACGCAAGGCCCAAAGGATGTTCGGCCGAATGGTTACGAAGCCGAATAGTCACTAGGCCGAATGGTCATTTGGCCGAATGGTCATTTGGCTGAATGGTCATTTGGCTGAATGGTCATTAGGCCGAGTGGTGGCAAAGCCGAATGGTCATAATGCTGAATGGATGCTAGAAGGTCGTTAGGCCGAAAGGTCTTAAGGCCGAATGTTCGTAAGGCCGAATAGATGTTAGGCCGAAATGTCGTTAGACCGAAAGGTCATTAAGCCGAATGGTCGTCAGGCCAAATGGTCGTAAGGGTAAATGTATGCAAGGCCGAAAGGTCGTTAGGCCTAATGGTCGTTAGGCCGAATGATCATAAAGCTGAATGAAGATTCATGAATGGTTGCTCAATACGAAAACTATACACTTGTCTGCATGCTAGGCCGAATGGTCGCTAGGCCGAATGGCTGTTAGGCCGAATGGCTGTTAGGCCGAATGGACGATAGCCCGAATGTTCATAAGGCCGAATGTCCATAGGGCCGAATGGCCACTAGGCCGAATGGTCGCAATCCCGAATGGTCGAATCCTGCCGTGCATCCATTCGGCCTGATGATTTTCGGCCTAACGACCATTCGGCCTAACTACTGATCGGCCTAACATGCAAAAAAGCGATAATATATCTTATAAGCCTAGCCTAAATTCGGCCCAACGACCATTCAGCCGAACAACCATTCGGCCTATCGATCTTCAAGCATCCATTCGGCCTTACGACCTTTCGGCCTTGCGACCTTTCGGCCTTGTAACCTTTCGGCCAAATGACCATTCGGCCAAATGACCATTCGGCCTTATGACCAATCGGCCTATTGACCATTCGGCCTAATGATCATTCGGTCTAATGACCATTCGGCCTAATGTCCCATTCGGCCTATTGTCCTATTCGGCCGAACATCCGTCGGCCTTTTAACCCATTCGGCTTAGCGACCTTCGGCCTAACAGCCTCTATCCGGCCCCTATCTTTATTCATGTCTTCAGTCTAGTCATGACATAACTAAACAATTCATAAGCGATTGTTATTGTCTCACTCTCCACTTATCATCTTCCCTAACCGGGAAAGTATTCATTTCTGAATGAGTACTTTAAAACTCTTACCCAGAATATCTGGCAACACTATTGAGTTACCACGAACCCAATTTGAGTAGTCTCACTTAACCGGTGTGATGATGTAAACATTTGTAACGCGTTTATCATCATTACCTGCCATCAGCAATCATTGATCTATTGTTATCGATTGCGAATTGGACATAGCAAGTGGAACCAAAACAAACAATGTTTTGGTTATGCTCGTGGCAGCAGAAATCGTCTGCTGATATTCCGGATGCCGTTAGGAAACCAAAAATTTCAACAAAAATTAAATTTAAATACACTAAAATAAAAAATAAAAAAAACTTGAAAACGGATCATATTTTAAAATGTAAAATAGAAAGTTTAATACGTTGATGCTATTAACCAGATTTGTTGAAAATGACTCATACGCCCTTTTAAAAAATCGATACCGAGATAATCTGAATTCGACCAGATCGAACTGAAGGATCAGCATTTTTTCTCAAAATCAACCAGAATTAGTAATCAAACCTGGAAAATTACGTTTGATTACTAGCTCTGGCTTATCACCTACATGAAAACTAAAAGCTGATTTTGAATACATTTACTACCCTTCATTTAATCAAGGATTAAGATATTGCCTAGATTAAGGTTGCCAGATTGCCCGGTTTTATCCGGTTTTATACTAAATTTGCCAAAAGTCCGATACGGCCCGGTTTTCCGGATTTCATTGAAAAAAGCCCGTATTTTGTCGGATTTATTCACTTTATTTTCCAAAAAAAAATGTGTAGTAAAATTTTTCATTTGTGGGTCCAAAACGAAAATTTTATAAAAATTTTATAAAAATAATCCTGAAAAGTTTTCTGGAAGTCTAAAATTCGGTTTAGAAACTGCTGATGTAAAAAAAAAATTCAAGTTTGTTTGGCTTGATTTGTGTTGAATAATTCCTGGGTTTTGACCAAATTTGCCCGAATATTGCCCGGATTTTTAGTTAGCCAATTTTGGAATCAAATACCCGGATTTTGCCAGGGTTTTAGATAAAATAGCCTGGATTTGTCCGCCCCGTCTACGTGCTGGAAAAAATCTGTTTCAGAGAAACACCATTGTGAAAAATTTAAATTCTACAATTAAATTGGAATAGATAATATTTGTAAAGTTGAATTTCTAACATCATGCTTAGTCATTGAGTATTCGATATTAGATGTTAGCTAAATTCACAACTTTTTTTTAAGACTGTGGAAGGATTTGGCATACGGCTTTAAAAACATCAAAAATTCAATAAGGTTTTAAATTTTACTATAATATTGTCAAATTTTTGTAAACTAAGAAAAAAATATCGACAAAAAACTTAAAAAACATTTGTCTAAGCAACCAAAATTACTCGCAGTCTCGGGGAATGTTGATTATTGAGTGAAAACTTATATTTTCAAAATATTTGGAATTTTTAAGAAGTGCACAAATTTGTTTGATGAAAATAGGCGAATTTCAAACGTTATCTCGAAAATAAGAGCAATAAACAAGACAATAAAAAAAAACTTAATTAATATTTAAGCTCATATATTCTTTGCACTTCGTATATTTTTTCCAAAGTTTTATACATACAACTTCAAGATATGATCTTTTAACGTCTTAAACTGCCTTCATCTCTAATCTACCATGTTATTCTATGATTAAGACTCGATCTCCAGGCAGTTGGCATAGAAGACAAAGATGTTATCTACTACTATAAGACTTGCTGGCTAATAAAGGCACTAGCATTCCATTGGTTTAAAATTTGAAAAAAATAATTAAAAAACCATATTTTTGTCGAACGAATTTTTCAAAAATCGGTATGTATTGCCAAACACCGGTATTCGGTATATATCTACAGATTCGGAAATTTCGTCAACTCTCGGTATAAATTCCAGGAATTAAGTATGTGTGGCATCACTGGATTCACTCGATGTATGTATATCTCGCAAGTGTTCTTTGCCCACTGTTGATCTCTCTATTGTTCCTCTATCACCACCTATCGACTCGGGCTTTGGGCCGAGTGCGCACATGGTCGATTGCTTCGGGTTTGCCGCTAGTTACGGTCGTATGCAGTGTTGCCAACCTTTTTTTTCAAAATTCAGGGACATGAGAAATAAAAGTTGGGATAGTTTCACGAAAATTTCGGTCGAAGTCAGCACCTTTGTTTTAGTCGTTAATCATCGTTTTGAACTCCTGTCCTACCTGTCCATTTTCCATCACAAATTACAAAAAAAAAAAATCAGGGAAAATTGAGGCTTATCAGGGTTTCAGGTTTGACCTTCAAAAATCAGGCAAATCCTGTGAAATCAGGCAAATCCTGTGAAATCAGGCACATTGACAATTCTGGTCATATGGAGAAACAATTAGTGCTGCAGGGGAGGTTAAAATCAGCCTCTTCACCATGGTGTAATTGGCTAACGCGCCGTTGTATTGAAGCGGAAATTGCCGGTTCAAGTCCCGTCGGTGAGCCGTTGTTTTTTTATTCAAAAATTTTATTATATTTACGGCTTACGTCGTTTCTATCGCACGTTCTCATGTTTCTCTAATACTTTCCATCACCTTTGAGATTGATAGAATTAGTAGTTTATAATCCAAGAAATGTATTTGAAACAAATACAATAATTCTATTTTCGGTCACGCTTATCAACTCCATGATGATTTAAATTGCGTCGTTTAAAAATATGGTTAATATGTAAAGATGAGTTCGGTTCAAAATCATTCATAAAAATCTAAGTATCCAGAATCGAAGGCCGACAGTTCAGACGGAACGAGAGATTTACACATTGCGATTTAAGATTTTATATTTGAGAATACAGACAACATCAATAATTTAAGCATGAGGATCCGAAAATGAATTTCGCGACTTACGAATAGCGAATCAAAAATAATAACAAAAATGGGAAATCTGGAACAAGGGCCAAAACCATCTCAATCTGAATTATAACTTTGAAACCGACAATTTCCAGGTAACTCGATCTGTAGAAAATGATTTGCAGTAACACTTTACTCGGAACACAGCAATGATTCTTGCCTTGATTTAGTCTTTGAGTCATGTTCATTTGATTGAATATCTAGTGTGGAGGAACTCATAAAAGAAAACAAAAGTGAATTCCATGTCTTTATTTTCATTCATTGCCGTTTTTAGATCTGTTTAGATTAAGAATGTAGCATTTTCCTTAATGCAGGGTTGCTAGCGATTTTTCGTTTTGAAATTCCAAAGTTTTTCCCGGTTTTTTTCCAGGTTTTTTCCCGGTTATAAATGATGATTTTTCCGATATTTATTATACTCGTTTTTGATTTAAAATCATGGCGAATAAAAAAATCAATATAAAAGGCTTCTAATTTCTAATAATTGTATCCCAAAACTTGTTATTCGATTAGAAATCATGGCAAACACTTCAATGTCTTGTAACGCGTAGTCTTTTCGTTTCAAATTTACAGGTTTTCATGATTTTTTTTAGGTTTTGCTCCACAATTTCAACAATTTTTCAAAAAAAAAAGTCCTGTTAAATTGATCTTGAAACTATAATGTAGTACTTTTCAGCCAATATAAATTTTCTAGAATTTCTATAGAGTTCTAGAAAAAAGTATAATTTATTTAGAAATATGTTAACAATACATCGAAACATACTATAAAATCAATTTGAACGGGGATTTGTCTTACAAAACTTAAAATAATTAGATGGCAGGAAAATATTTAGTTTTTTTAAAATCCAAAAAATATATTGTAGACATGTTTTTGAAAAAAAAAATTTTTAAACAAAACAATGAATAACTATAGTAATAGTCATTTGAACTGAAGATACGTGAAAATATAGAAACCGTGTATTAAACAGGGCTGAGGTTTTATTGTTTGAGTGTAAGATATTTTTTTTCAGGGTTAAGACCTTATATTTCGGAAACTTTAAGCAACAGCTTAACGTAGAATGAATTAAAAACTTAACACTTGCGATGTAATGCTTCCTTCCTCAGATCAATTCAAACGAAATACACAACAACAACAACATTGAAAAATCAATTTTTTTTCTGATGAAAAAGAGGTGTTACTCTGCTTAAAAACGTCTCACGCTGCCAAATTATTTGCTTTTTGCATGAAATAATTTTATGAAATACGTATATCGAAAACTGAATAAAATTGAATTTTTCAAATCCAAAAACCGGGCAATAACCGGGCAAAATTTAGGTGTTGTTATATATATAAAAGCAAAGAAAAAATGCAAAAAAAATTTAAATTAATATTTTATCAATGTAATTGCAGACTTCCAAAATCTTTTTGGAACACTTAAATATTTAAAGGTTTATAAAAGAAAATCAGCGAAATTATTTGAAACAACCGTTGAAATCCATACCGAATCGATTTTGCTAAAACTTACTCAAAAACTTGGTTTTTTTTTTTTTGGTTTCTTTGTGAAAATTGTGAAAAAATCCGGGCAATATCCGGACTTTTTTCACGGTATCCGGGCAACCGGGCCGGACCGGACTTTCTCGAAATTTTGCATCAAATATCCGGCCCAACGCGGATAAAACCGGGCAATCTGGCAAGCTTACTCTATAGTGAGAGAAAACAACAAAACCTCTTCAAGTGAGAGTGTAATACCTCCATAAGCTAGAGTAGTTTTCCGACTAGACCAAGGAAATTAGAGAAAATAACACTTTTGTACCATATTGAAACTTACTCAGAAAACTTCGAACTGGTGTCAGGTGAATTTTTATCAAATACATATTGAATAGTTGAATTTCTAGATCACTTTCATTCATTTGGTATGTTGCTGACCCTCTATAAAAGAGAACCTGGTTAAGTTCGAAACTTCTTTAAGAGAGAAAAAAGTTCAGTTTTGTGTTCAGTTTTGTCGATTATAGTTTCATTATTAAATTAATATCATTTGAGTTATGCTTGTAAGTGTAGTACACTTGCGGAGAGCGAAAAAATGAGATAACCCATATTTCGCAATTAGTTAAAAAAGTGATAACATAAACGCTTATTTTACTAATGGACGAAAATAAGCGTTTATGAGATGAATCTATATCGAAACTCTCAAAAATACTCTTAAATTTTGAAATAATTCTAAAAATATTTTTGAAACTTATTGAAAAATTTTCAAAAACGCCAATTTTCCCGGTGAGGTGCCGAAATTTCCGGTTTTTTCCCGGTTTCCCGGTGACGTGATGAAATTCCAAAGTTTTTCCCGGTTTTCCCGGTTCGCTAGCAACCCTGTTAATGTTACGCATACTTTTGTCCAACGGAAAATGTAGGATGTAGTTTTCCTTTTTTCTTTTTATTATGAAAATTTACTTTTAGTTTTTAATATGCCATATTTGACTTCAAAATTCTTGTACACTACCGAAAGGCGAAAGATTTGTGGTTTTTTTTTTGCAAAAGCCAAAATTACTCTAGTTGTTCAAGGAAGTTCACTATTCATTAAAAATTCTTAATGTGAAATACTGCTGAAGGATGCTAGAGGATTTTCTTCTTACACCCGTCAAATTGACGAGTTGCGTATAGATATGTTCGAAAATCTTGTGTTAAGAATCATCAGTGTTTGATAACTCATAACTATTTTTGCCCTAGAGAAATTAGCAAATGCAAGTGGCCTTTTTAACACATTAAGGACCGCAAAGATAAGCAAAAAAAACACCAAAACTTGGCATCTACTGTCTTAGAATCGACTAGACGGAATTCTACAAATTAAGTAGCCATCAGTTATCGAAAGTGTTGTACACAATTTTGTAGAATAAAGTTTCGTTATAAAATGTATCACTTTTGAATTATGCTCCTCAGTGTAGCGCACACGTTTCAAGCGAAACAACGAGATATCTTCTATTTATTCCACCATGTGTTAAGAAATTTTTTCAGTGACCCAAATTGCGAGGTAGAAAATGAAAGTCAGCCCAATTTTCTGGCTTCATCCCACGCCCAATGATTAGATGGATTACGACAGCAGAGCCGGAACGCTGAAAGGAAGACCATTACGGTGCAATATTTGTTGTTGCAGGGTGATATGAATATTATAAAACCTTTAATAGATTTGAATTTTCTACTGCGCCGAGCGGGAAACGCAAAACAAAAATAGAAGCTGAAAATGACCTCCGCCACTTTTTTTTCAATGTAGATACATAATCCATCCGCAAAGACCGCAAACAACGACGGACAACGCGATACGGCGGCTTTTTTTTAGGTTGCCGGACTATTTCGGATTTTAATTGAGGTGTATCGGGTACTTTTTAAGCTTTTCAGACTCCCTCAGCACAGTGGGTTTGGATAGTGATTTTAGTTCAAAGAATTTAAAACTTGTCAAACTTAGATATGTTTTTCATCTCATAAATGCTAAAATGAGGTCCAACCACCAAAAGTGACTTCATATCTTTGAAACTTCCTGGGATAAAAAAGACTAATCTGACGCACTGTCCCGCATGCGGGGGTGGACTCGCTTCTATTACTGAGGTGTTATACACAACTTCAACCGGCGGTCATTACGATTGGTACCAACAAAAGAAGCCGAGCCTCGCGATTCGCTGTAATCGCGGCAAATGCGATCGCGATCCGGCGCAGAAAACGTAACGACACTGATCGAAGCAGATCTGTGGTGACATGACATGAAACTTCGATAGCCGCGGTCCGGTGACCTGAAAATGCGGAACGAACCTTACGGTTTCGTGGTGCTGCGGTATCCATATCGAACTGGTGATTTGATGATTTGCGGAAAATGGGAGCCCCCAGCAGTGCGTGGATTAACGAAATGAATGAACGACTGAATGAAAGACTTAAGCCGCATATGGCAAATTTCGGCCAGCACTCGATTATGGCTGAGAATGAGCCCAAAAACGCTCACGACGTCAAGCAGCCAACAGCAACGTGCGAGTGTTGATGTAAAGAAAATTCGTGTAAGCGTTTCGAATCATCGATTAGGTTCCTGCGCTTGCGTGAAAGCAGAAATGCGTGCGTTAAGCACACGGTCTTTGACATACTCTGGAGCCTCACAAGGGGACAGTTGCCGAATTTCGAGTAAATCCGGTACGGAATAATGAGATCGGCCACGGACGGATTAGTCATTCCGACTAATCGTTTGGCTTTTTCTCCAGGGAATTGTAATTGCATGCTTTTTGTCCCCAGGCCTGCTAGTTTCGAACTAGTCATGGAAGATGTCGTGAAAAGTGTTTAGAATTAATTAAGTAGATTTAAGTTGGGTACCTAGGAATTCAAATTATAATAATTTAGAATATCGAATAAAAAAAAATCTTTTTTTTTATCTTGATTGCCTGAACTGTCCATCGTTTACCATTCTTCTAACTGCTATTTCCAAAGGATTATTTCCCATCACGAATTCCGAATTATAAACTAAAAATGCACAACATTCATCATTGTTAAGAAGAAAATGTGACACTTAGATGCAAAGGAAGAATTAAGTTCACCTGGATTTTCACAATTCTTGCTTGATTTACGTGAAGCGTTGTTACTGTACTAAAGGACGATATATCGTTGTTTGCTATTAGACAAGTTGAGAGTCACTTAAAAACAGATTTACAAAAATTTTCATTTTAGAATTCAGAGCTGCTTATGCATTGCTTAAAAAATATGATTCTGTTAATAAACTTAACGATTTTATTTAACATTTTGTAAACAGTTTGGCAATTTTGTTTTCTGAATCCTAGCAGATTTTATTTCGATTTTTTTAAGTCTACAAATTTACAGAAGAACTGAGACAAAACTGTTTTACCAAAATAGTTGGATTATTTTTTTTTTGTTTTCAGAATTTTTTGCATTCAATCAATCTGAAACCTTTCAATTATTCTTCCAATAGCTTATTATCGTTTCATAAAATGCGTTTTTTGTTGCTTTGTCTATATTTTCACTAAGATTTGCGAGTGTTATACGTTGCGTCGTCACAGAATTTTCCTCCGTCCGAGCTTCGGTGCTCTGCACTGTTCGCCGATTATCTGCATTACTGTCTGTTTGTCCGGAGGAGCTTTCCTTCGTTCGAGATTCGATGCTCCGGACAGTTTCCCGTATACTCGCGAGCTCTTCCTTCAACACCTTGAACTGTTCTTCGGATAATTCGTTAGCCTTTTGCACACTAAGCACAAGCAGAGAAATTAAAGGTATTTAAAAGATTTCGTCTTAGACTGAAAAGATGTTTTAAGACTTACTTCGCATTAAGAGTATCCAACATGGCAGCTATAAGTTCGTAACCGATGCTTAGTGCTGACACCTGAGAACTTCTTCCTTCCAACGACCATCCGTTTATTCCAATTAGTAGTAGTGTTGCGAGCACTATCAGTTTTGCCATTATGATGAAGTATAACCAGTGGGAAATCGAGAACTGAATGTAAACTGGGACGGACTCCCTCTTTTATATATGTAATCTGCTTATTAAAGTGATTCCCCCCATTGATAGGAGCAAAAAGCCGATGAATCTGTCGTTTTGTAGATTCCACCTTACATTTGGTGTAGAAATGGAATCAAATTAATGATTAGGTGATTTCTCTCTTTCCTAAGACTCTAAAAAAATAGAATTTAAATCTCCGAATTCTGGGAATTCGGAAATTCTATAATAGATTTGAGTTTAATTAGTACGTCTTAACTCTGCCAGAATAATTTTAATAATTCTCTACATTCTTGATCGCATTTTTTTTTTGTTTATAAGAGGACCTTGGTTTAATATATTCGACTTCCTTTTCATTGACTAGCTTTGTTCGACTTGTTTTATCGACTAAGTTTTTCTTTAAATATTTGAAGCAATTTTATTTTGAAAGTTCTGTGACTATTTATTTCTTTTGATTCATTGGGTAAGTTTTTGTATTTTGTTGGTCCTATGAAAGAAATTCTTCTCTGTCCTACACTGCCGCTCATAGCGAGTCCGTCCCATTTGCGTTGAAATGAGAAAAACGGCATTGAAAATTCTTAAAAAGTCTTTCGATAATTCGGCATTTGTATGCGTTTTTAATCAAAGTAATCAACAGAATCTGACTCTGCTACGGCTTATGAAAGATTCCCGCTTTATAAGGATTATTTTTTTGTTTTGATTCTGTTGAAAATCATTTGCTGGGCCCTTATGGCTGTGGGACCGACTTGCGATGATTTATGCCATATGGGACCGACTTGCGATCATTCGTCCAATGGGACAAATTTACTTGAGGTTTTTTCAATGTTCTTCAGAACAAAGTACTGACAACAAAGTTTTCTCTTGAAACAACATATAAAATTAAAGTGTTTCCAGCGATAAACTGAAAATTGATGAAAACGCAAATGGGACGGACTTGTTATGAGCGGCAGTACAGTAGTTATCGACCGACAACTTTGCAAATAATTCAAACGGCGGGTGTTGTGTGTTCTTACTCCAGTAGTAAGGGTTAGGTTTTGGATGGTATTTGATAAGTGCAGATTATCGAAAACATACATTATGGTTTGGAAATCACAAAGATCTACTAAAGATAATGTTATGTGAACTGGAAGAGTAAATAAGTTTAGTTGGATATAGCATGGGAAGCCTGTAAATATTTTTTCAACACCTGTTTTGCAGAGATTGTAGTTTTTGTAAATGTGATTGAGATGCTCTTCCCTAAATTGCTATGAGATAGTGTAATACTGAGTGGATGAATGCATGGTAAAATTCCAACAGCACCTGTTGAGGAACAAAGTGTTTTAATGTCCAGAGCACTCCACAGAGAGGTGAAATTCTTTTTTCTAAATTTTGTATATTACTTTTCCACGAAAGAGTATTGTCTAAATAAATACCTAAGTATTTGAAGCTATGTACTTTTTGTATGACAAACTGATTATTATTTATGGGTCCCTGTGTGGTGGTATTACTTTCCTCGACGAGCGAAACAACAAATAGTTAGTTTTAGCGTAATTTAATGAGAGTAAATTGCTATTGAAATATGTTGATAGCAGCTTTAAATAATTCTCCAAGTTATCTATAATAGAACTTGCAGATTTTTCTGAATAGAACAGAGCTGTATCATCAGCGAAAAGCCTAGCTGTGCCAATTAGTGGAAGATTACTTATGTCATTTATATAAAGAAGGAAGAGTAATGGCCCAATGTTACTGCCTTGTGGAACGCCTATGCTTATATTCCTTAGTTCACTATTTACTCCTTCAACTACAACAAATTGAATTCTGTTTTCGAGATAACTTCTGATAATATCGTTAGCTATTCCTCTTAGTCCATATCTATTTGTTTAATTTGGCCAGTAAAATGTCATGGTTAAGTGTATCAAAGGCTTTTTTCAAATCTAGAAATAACGCACCAACTATGAGGGTGCTCGAACCTGCTCTAAACCCGTATTGCATTTTGTAAAGCACATTATTATTATTTATTAAGAAAATTTAGAATTCTATTTATGAGCAATTTCTCAAATATTTTACAAAAAACGCTGAAAGGATATAGGTCGATAGTTACTAATATCTTCAGGATCACCCGATTTAAATATAGGAGTCACTTTTGCTGTTTTAAGACAATCTGGGACTCTTCCTGATTCTATTATTAAGTTGAAGATTTTTTTGAGGATGGGCGAAAAAAGAATGTTATAATTTTTTACTACGCTGATTGGGAAATAATCTGGTCCACAGCTTTTTTTGTTTTTTAGAGTAAGTATAATCGATCTAACTTCAGTTTCACCAGTTGGTTGCAAAAAAAATTGAAATTGCTGCATCGACAGTTCGTTCGCCTTCTGCATTCTTAAAAGATAAAAAAAAATCGGAAACTCAATTAACTGCTCTGCAGGCTTAAATAACGAATCAACTTACTTAGCACTCACAGCATCCAATGAAGCAGCTGTAAGCTCGTAGCCGATGTTTAGTGCTGACACCTGAGAACTTTTTCCCTCCAACAACCATCCGTTTATTGCAATTAGTAGTAAGGTTGCAATTACTATCAGATTTGGCATTGCGATGAATTTTGGTCGAATACAAATCATAAACTCAATTCAATTTTGCTTGTACGCTTTCTTTTATAGCTCATCAACTAGAAGAAGAACAACCGCGTCATCAAGTGATTCCCCCTTGATAAGAAATAAGTGCTCTTTTCTTTTACATGGCTCGTTGGTTTGACCAAGCGGCCGAAGAATGTTTCGTCGTTGAAAACAAACGTCTTTCAGAGATAACTTTTCATTCAACAATTCCAGGTTTTTTGTTAGTTATTCTAAATTCTCTGAATTCCCTCATTTTCTCTAAATTTTCTAAACTCTATAAATTCATTTAATTCTCGTTACTCTCTTAAGTTTCTTAATTGTCTTTAGAGATGTAAACCGAATTTTCGGCCGGTCGATTATACTTTGATTGCAGTTAAGGCCCTTTGAGCCAAAGTGGTATAAGTGCGCATAAAAGCTTATTTCGAGAAAACACGCTTTAAAGTTTTTGTGTTTGGCCATGTCCCATATATTTTTCAAAAATTTGTATTTTCTTTCGAATGTAAAACTATGTAAATAAAATTCTAAAAATCTGGAAAAAAACAGCAATTAAAGTTTGAAATATGAAAAATCGTTTGGCATCTTTAACTCAAAATCGACCGTTTTGTCACATACCCCTTTGGTTTTGAGGACCTCAGTTTATTTCTTTTTGAAAAGTTTTAGTTTTTGCTTAAAAAAAAAAATTTAACTTCAAAATGAACATAATTTTTGTTCACGATTTGAATGCTGTTTAAAAATTTAAATTTCAAGTATTTTCTTCCACTTTTTTTATGATGCCTAGATTTTGTGCGGATTTTCCAATTTTTTTCTTCATTTTTTTTTTCAATAAAATGGCCCTGGTTTATCCGCCCATGCAGATATATATGGTATAGCATGCTTAAGATTGAGTATCATCGTTATTGTATCAGATTTCACTGGAATAATTATTTTTATGAACGTCCTAAAGGCGACAAGAGAACTGATGTAAATTTTTAAAAACTATCTAATCTAATCTTTCAATGAAGAACGCTGAAAAGAATCTGAATCTTGAAATCTTGGATACACGTGAGACTCATACTTTAAGAAAATCTTATGCAGTACGCATTTGGTTGAAAATAATCTACTCAAATACATGAGAGGCATTCAGATATAAAAAATAGAAGGAAATTTAAGTGATCACTTTTGTTTTTTTCTCAAAAACTCGACAGAATATCACCTAATAGTAGAAAAGGTTAAAATTCAGAATTCAGCCGTTGGCCGAATGCCACTATTTATTGAATCTCCAATTATTTTCATCCACCTAATCAAGTCTTAATTCTCCTCATTCTTTCAATTCTTTCATTTTTCTTAATTTTCCTGATTCTCTCAATTCCCTTCACTCTATTAACTATGTTAACTCACTGAATTCTCTTAAGTCTTTAAATCTATCAATTTTTTCCATTCTCTTAATAATCTTAAGTCTTTAAAATCTCCTAGTTTTCTTAATTCTCTCAATTGTTTTAATTCTGTTAATTTACTTGATTCAATTCATTCTCTCAATTCTCTCTTAATCCTCATAATTCTCTTATTTCTTTTATTTTCCTAATTCCATTAATTCTCTTGATTCTCCTAATTCTCCTGATTCTCCCAATTCTCCCAATTCTCCTAATTCTCTTAATTCTCTTAATTCTCTTAATTCTCTTAATTCTCTTAATTCTCTTAATTCTCTTAACTCTCTTAATTCTCTTAATTCTCTTGATTCTCTTAATTCTCTTAATTCTCTTAATTCTCTTAATTCTCTTAATTCTCTTAATTCTCTTAATTCTCTTAATTCTCTTAATTCTCTCAATTCTTTGAATGCTCTTAATTCTCCTAATTCTCTTAATTTTCTTAATTTTCTTGGTTCTCTCAATTCTTTTAATTTTTTTGATTCTCCTAATTCTCTTAATTCTCTTAATTTTCTTAGTTCTCTCAATTCTCCTAATTCTCTTAATTCTCTTAATTCTCTTAATTCTCCTAATTCTCCTTATTCTCCTTATTCTCTTATTTCTCCTGATTCTTCCAATGCTCCTAATTCTCCTAATTCTCCTAATACTCTTAATTTTCTTAATTCTCCTAATTCTCTTAATTCTCCTTATTCTCTTAACTCTCCTAATTTTCCCAATTCTCCTAATTCTCTTAATTTTCTTAATTCTCCTAATTATCCTAACTCTCTTAATTCGCTTAATTCTCTTAATTCTCTTAATTATCACAATTCTTTTAATTCTCTTAATTCTCTTAATTCTCTTAATTCTCTTAATACTCTTAATTCTCTTAATTCTCTTTATTCTCTTAATTCTCTCAATACTCTTAATTCTCTAAACTCTCGTAATTTTTGTTATTCTCTTAATTCTCTTAATTCTCCTAATCCTCTCGATTCTCTCGATTCTCTCAATTCTCTTAATTCTCTTAATTCTTTTAATTCTCTTAATTCTGAATCAAAGCAATCTAAAGAATTCCTTTTAATTCAACCACGGTACCGTGGTTTATTTAGTTGGTAATTTTGTTGGACTCCTGAACGTTGGACAAAACCTTATTTGACAATAACAACGGACAGATAATTCCCTTGAGAAAGACCACCAAAAATAGGCGAAACGTCGGGCATTTCAAAAGCTAAGTTCTTTAATTGAATCCCTAGACCGAAAAATAGCCAAAATTACTATAAAACATCTCCTTATTATCTCAACTCTTTTTTTCAACCTCTTCACTATCTTTATTACAAAAATTCCCGTAATTCACAGAAATCTCCAATTTCTCAATTTATTTTTCAATCAGAATCGGCTCTCCTAAATCTTTGAGTTATTTCGATTCTTTTCACCATCGTCACAAACAAACAAGCGAATACAGTTATACTGATTTTTTTAAACTATATTTTAATCTCGTCATCTTACCTGTGTTTAATTTATTTTTCTTTTCCGATTACCGCTCTAATTCATTCAATTTTTAAATTAGCCAAATTTTTCGAGAACTCTAAAAAAAACCAAATTTTTCGATTTTCTAAATTATTCAAACGATTATCAATTCTCAATAAGGCCGGAATAAATTTCAAATCCTTCTTTTGTCATTCGGAGTTGGAACATTGCGAGGGGGACAATAAAAATAATGGAAAAAACTGATAAATTGGAATAAATGGGATGGGGTAGGACGGGTAAAAAAACACCATTTTCGCGATTTTTTTTCTAGAGCTATCGTTCAAACAAATGTATTGAAATTTTTTGCATTATACAAAGCATTGTTAACCCTTTAATGCATAGTGTTGTTTTAAAACAACACTAATCTAAATCCAAATATCTCGGAAACGCGTGGATATTTTTGAAAGGTGTATGAACAAAAAATGTTCTAGAGATTAAAAGGAATTAGCCCATGGTATTTTTGTTACGGTATTTCAATATTTCCGTGAGATATCGAACAAAGTATGCGGAAAAAATGCAAAATCCAAATTTATTTATTTTTTCGAAAAAAGTAGTTTTTAGAAAATTGCTGATATTTCTTCAGATTCGCAAATTCTATCACATTTTTTAACCTCAATCAATCACAAACACCTTCCTGCACCCAATTGACAAGGTTTGGAAGAAATTTGCAAATTCGTATTGAAATGAATTAAGATTTAAAAAAAATATTTTTCAACTTTGATGGGCCATAACTTTTATAATACTCAAAAGAACGACTTAAAACCTGTTGATTTGTGTTATTCGAATTAAAATGTTATTATTCCACTGAATCAATAACTGCAATTCTCATTTAAAAAAAGTCATGCATTAAAGGGTTAAAAGAACATTTAGCAATTTTTCCGTAAAAAAATATTGAAAAATGAGCCGGTGACGGAGCACTTTCGAGGATGCTTTTTAGAAAACAGGATTTGCGGTGGACACTGAATCTCAGCACAGAATCATCTGAAGTCAAAAAATCAGAGCAAAATAGTTTAAATAGATGTATTTTTGGACCCCAACGTTTTTATTTAACTTAAAAAAAATTTTATGAAATTTTTGTGGTTGTTTGAAGTTAAAAACTACGATTTTTCATGAAAAAATCCGCCATTTTTTATCTGTAAAATCTCCCCAAAGTAAAAAATAAAGAAAAACGTTGGGGTCTGGTATTTTATATGTAGAAAATATGTTCCAAATTTGAAAAGAATCGGATAAGTAGTTTTCAAGAAAAACGCGTTTGAAGTTTCTGCTCTTGCTTTCTTGCAGTATTAGATAGGAGGAGATAAAGGCCTATAATTTCTACAGTTTTGCTTCAATTGACTTGAAAATTTGACACAACATTCTTGAAATGTTTTACAATAAGAAAAAAAAAATCGATTTTTTGAAAGTGTTAGACGAACCCCCCCCCCCCCCCCCCCTTAAAGAGTAATGTTATTCTTCAATTTTTAATAGTTTAGTTAAATCTTGCTCGATATTCATATCATTTATTCAAGCCATCAAATTCCATTTATGTTCTTAGTTTGCTTAGTTTTTTAAGTTCTTAGTTTTTTACTTATTGGTCTTAAGTTAACTGGTTAGTTATTGGCATAAGTTAACTGGTTTTTCACAATTCTACCAAATTTTTCCTCTAATGCGTGACCTACAAAACCCAGAAACCACTCTCAAAGGAAACATCAAAACAAACCACTTTCGATTGTACGATTGAATTTGGGAGAAATCCACAAACCAAAATATTAACCATATTGATTGATAAACGCCGTGATTGACGCACGCCAAAATCTTGAGCGAGACGCGACAACGCTAAATAGACCGCAAATGAGTTAGGCAAAATTATGCTGTAGAATTAGTTTTGCAAGTGAAAGAATGATAAACCGGCGCAGTTGTAAAGCGATGCCAATCGGCAAAACAAACACCAAAAACTCATTGCGAACTTTGACAACTTAAAAAGGCTCTCTTTTGAGAAGAAAAAAATTGAATCCAAACGAGTCTAGTGAATAAACGACGACTTTAGCGCCCAGACGATCAATGAAGGCAATAATGAGATTATGGCTTGTTTGATCAGTGGAGATGACAATCGATTAACTGGCATTGAATGAGACCGTTTAGACGACAAAATTGTCAAAATAAAAGATGATATTGTTTTCTTTTATTGAAAAGCATAGCATGTCATGGTAAAGTGTTAATCAATTCATAACTCACATTGTCAATTCATAATATTATGGAATTCTATAGAAAAAATTTACGTTAAAAGTGTTCTCTAAGATAGTTTTTTGTGTCCAATACCATATGGGAATATTTACTTCGGTGGTAAGAAAACTGACCTTAAAAGTTTATACTGCTTTAACCCGAATTTGATTCTGATGATTTCTTAATTTGAAATTTTCATCATTCTTCTACCCGAACGTATATCGAGAGGTTCCCATTCTATAGAAGCATACAAATTATCTGAGATACGTTACGAAAGAGAAACAGAGTTACTTTACGTTATGCTAACGCGCAAATCAGCCATAACACGGCTAAGCGGTTTGTGTCTTCGGTGCCCGCCGATTCATCCATCCATATTTATAGCATTGGCAACCGGTTCGAATGGGATACAGAACTCGGCTAAGAAAGTCAACCGGTTCGTGGTTCACTCACTACATTCTTCATTTGAACTTGCGGATTTTGTCCCTCTTGATCAGTGAATCAAAAATCGCCTTCGAACGAATGATAATGACATTGTCTCAACTTGAACTTTTCGTGACAAAAAAAATCTTTGTCGTTGTCGCGCGCACGGAACGATAAAGACAAATTTCTTTGCTGATGGATTCCGATATTTTTTCAGAACATTCGTTCGTTGCTGCTATTGAAGAAGACCTTTTGGAAGAGTTGAGTCGAGACGGCGTTGCAGCTGTTAAAAGGATTACTACAAAGGACAAGCTAACTGGTGCTACAAAAAACACCCCTCTCTTCTTTTTGACGTTCAAAACACAAAAAGACCAACGCACATATTCTTTGGAATGCTACGAATCAATGTTCGCGCTTACTACCCGTCTGTGCTACAGTGCCGCGGCTGTGATGCCTACGGTAGCACACATAAGCATTGTTCGAGCGATGCGGTGTGTTTACAGTGTTCACAAAAACACACAATCGACGATGACCAGGACTGTCCGAACCCAGCACACTGCTATCATTGCAAAAGAACCCACTCGCCGATCAGCAAGAGCTGTCCGGTCTTCCGGAAGGAGGAAGCAGAAGTACGAATCAAGATCGACAGAGGTGTGACATACCGCGAAGCCCGTGAAGAGGTCGAAAAAACTGATATCCAAAACTCGTACTCCAGCCAAGTCCAGACCCGTCTAAATCAACAAAGACCGAGAAATTCTGTTGTTTCGCCAAGAAGTTGACAAGCTCCGATATCAGTTAAAAGACTTTTCCCAGTTAAAATCTCAGCTAGAAGCCCTGCAGACATTGCATCAAGCAGCACTCAAAACGAATTAAGAACTGGAAAGTAGTCAAGCAGCTTCAAGGCCAATCAATGTTAGGCCGGAAGCAAACTCTAAGATTCGATTATCTAGGAAGGATTCAGCAAAAAAAGCTTACCATCTAAACGATACACAACCCACGAAACAACACGAAAATCAAAATACTGCAAGCTTTTGTAGATATCCA
Organism: Uranotaenia lowii; assembly: GCF_029784155.1. Taxonomy (NCBI): domain Eukaryota; kingdom Metazoa; phylum Arthropoda; class Insecta; order Diptera; family Culicidae; genus Uranotaenia; species Uranotaenia lowii. The sequence continues at coordinate 12,732,615 of NC_073692.1, read as the reverse complement.
AGTCGCAGCATGAGCAGAAAACGGATCATGCAAACATCACCTCCAACAAAATACGACAAAGCTTCCAAGAAAAACTATCAAGAAAACCACTCGAAGTCACTTATATGTTTAGCTCTGACGGACAGCCTTCTGATGACTATGACTTTGATGACTGATCAAACTCGTTCAACTCCGGATCTCGTTACTCTCAATGCAACATCCACCATAACGTACAACGACCACAACAATGCACCCACAAAAACACAAGCGAACAAACGTCTAGCCGAAACCATCCAACACCAAGCAGGAATCCAGTTAACAGGAACTCCCCCGTGTCAGCTCTGGCAGATAACGCACCAACGACATTCAACGAGTTTCAAACTACAGCAGCTGACACGGGGAACATGCCTTCTCTGGCAAGTATCCCTTCTAATATAAATCTCCTAGCAACAGACCCAGCCGTACATTATTTCACAGATGACACTGTTCCGGTCTACAGAAATTCAACTACCCAAATCACTCGTGATTCAACGAGTAACCCTAATCAAAATCTCCTTGGAATCAACTATCAACGCTACAAGTAAAACATCTTCAAATCATCGCTTGTGGCTGTCTTCAAGCAGGAATCCAGCAAACATGCACCTCCCCGTGTCAGCCTTAACCGCAAATACATCACCTACATCGCCCGAACATCTTCCGGTGACAGCTGCCTCCCCCGACGAGTATATCAACGTTACCAACAAATACGTCAAATTCAGGCGAGTGTCTTTCAACAAGTCCATCAGAACCAGAAAAAGCTGAAACCGCAACCTTCGCTCTACAGTGGAACATTCGGGGCTTAAGAACACATCGTAGCGAGCTTCAACTCCTGATTTCTAAATTTCAACCCGTAGCAATATGTCTTCAAGAAACTAACGCTGGAACACACAACATGAATGCCAATTTCATCGGGCACAGCTACCAAACTCTTGCTGGGAACGTGCTCCCCGCATAGCAGACAAAGTGTGGCTCTTGCAGTCAAAACTGGAACACCCTTTCGACGATTATCGGTCAATTCAGACATTCAGGCAGTGGCTATCCGCATCTATTCCCCTGTAGAGATGACGCTCGTTTATCGCCTCTCTACCAAAACCTATTATGATTCTCGGTGATGTTAATGCCCGTCACGTTGCATGGGACAGTTGTATAACAAGCAGGTCTAATACTGCAGCAAATAGAGGGAACCAGTTGCTAGAAATAGTGACAGACAACGGAATAGTAATTATGAACGACGGGTCGCATACACGAATAGATTCTGCCACAGGAAAAACGCAAGTAATGGACCTCTCCATCTGCTCACCACCTCTTTTGCGCAAATTCACTTGGAGCATCTTAGGAGTAGGAAACACTTCTGATATTGACCACTTTCCCATTCGGATACGACTCCATAGCAGCAAGAAGAGCCAATGGAACCGGAAATGGCAATACAGTCTAGCCTGGTAGGCCTTCCTGGAAATAACGCAAGACAAACTCATTCCAGGAGAACCGATAACAGTTGATGAATTCACCGAACGGCCCATCGCGGCGGCTGAAACAGCAATCCCGAGAACCAGTGGCAAGTCTGGAAAAAAGGTAATTGTATGGTGGAACCCTGAGATCGCAGCAGCAGTAAAATCACGGCGCACAGTGGGGCAGACCTGACCAATCGATGGTCAAAACCTCATAACTTTTTTAAATGAAATCCTACTGGTTTGAAGTCTTCTGAAAAGTTGTTCATCTGATCGAAATCTTTAATTTGATGTAACTTTTTTTCATCTAGATGTTGTGAAATTTGATCTAGATAACTTTGTTTAGCAGATTTCCTTATAAACTTGAAGGCTACTCAGTCGATCGGCGTGAAAATGATCATGTAAGGGTTTTTAGGACCGTTAATAAGTTGAATGATGCTTTAAGATCTCTCCCCTCACAAGAATGGGCGGTCCCCATACAAATGTTACCTGAATATCTACAAAACTCTTGAATAAATAATGCAAATAGACATAAATTTGTCAAGAAAGACATGCACGTTATTTTAACGCTAGGAGATTTCATAGAAATGGTGCCAGATTTCTACATTTCAAAAAACTAAACAAGCAACCACAAAAGATCTAACAACTAGTAGGAACCTGACAAGGAACAAATCAAGCAAATTGAACCAAATTGAGCCGAATTTTACCTCTGAGGATTTCGGGGTACGACAAATCGTTTATAATGATGGCTTAAAACTCATTCCATCTATGAAACGAATGCTTCCATATAAATTAAATATGCACGAAATTTTGTACTATGTGTCATGTTAGTGTGATCAGTGGAAAAAAAAAAACAAATTAGTTCAGATAATAAAGCCATAAACTCACATTGGTACCTTACATATATAAGTAGCTAATGGATCAAGTAGGCTGTTACTCAATATGACAGCAAAAAACATGGTTGCATTGTTTTTTTTTTTAAATTTCCATACATTCAGTGTGTAAATAATTTCTATTTTATTTTTAAACTTAGATCTCTACATTTTATGAAAAAAATGTGGAATAAAAAATTAAGTTAATTAACAGATAGATACTAACCATCTGACCGAAAAGAATTTGAGAAGGTTATAGAAAGTTCATAATCCAAAGAATCTTATCTGCTTGTCTGTAGATAAATATAGCTTTTAAAAACCGAAATAGTATTACCAAACTTAGAGTAAAATAAATTTTGAAAAAAAATTAAATTTAAATATTTCAAATTCGATTGAGTTTAAGTTTTTCTAGCAAAAACCATTATCAAAAGCAATTTTACAAGTACGAAAATTGTCCAAAAACATGTTTCACCAAAACGTGAATAACTTTTGAATAGACAAAAAATGGCAACTAGTTTTTGTTTTGTTGGATAGCTGAGACTTCCATTTAAATGTTCTAGTAGAAATGAGAGTGGGGTAACGTGGGGTAAAATGTTTTCCAGATGTCCCAATATGATGAAAATTCGTAACTTTTTAACGTTTTACGTTTATGCTCGTAAAAGAACTACGATTTTTTTTTTCAATTCTTCAACCTCAAATAAATAAATTTCATATTATTCTGAACACATCCATGTTAATTTTTTTATATTTCTTCAAGAAATAAAATTTCAGTGGAGTATTGAAAATATTTGTTGGTTTTTGCGATAAAATGCAACAGCATCAAACCCCAACTTCACCTACGTAGATAATTGTATGAAACAAAGAACTTTAAGTTTTGTTGACCAGATTTGTGATCGGTGTTATGTCCAGTTTCTGAAAAGCATAAATTTATGATGAATTTTTGAAATTTACAAAAAGGGGTTTTGGCCAAGCTTTCATAGGTCCTGCCCCACTGTGCGGCGTAAAGCACTTCGTTCGCTAAGAAGACTCGATGAAAATGACCCGAGGAAACCCGAAGCATTGGCGCTGTTCCATGAATCAAGATCTTCTTGTCAAAAACTGATACATACAGTCAAGCAGAAATCATGGGAGGAACTGTTCGAAAGCATTAGTCCTGATAGTTCATCTGTAGTGGTATGGAATCGTATAAATCGTCTTCAAGGCAAACGACACACTAATAAAATAACCCTTCGTTTAACATCTGGAGCCACCAGCGACGGTTCCACAATCTGCAACGCACTGGCTGATGAACACGAAAAACGTTCTTCGAACTCCAATCGCTCTACTCGACTCCACAAGCTGAGCATCGCTTCGTTCAAGACAATCAATCGACCATATCTTGATGAAGAATACAACGCTGAATTCTCAATTTCAGAATTAAAATGGGCACTAGAACGACGCGGAAGTAATTCTACTGGACACGATAACATTGGCTTGGGTATTCTATTCTTCAAAAACTTCCGGAAACTTCTAAAAGAGCACTTCTGGACCTATTCAATCGAGTATGGAAAGCGGGTCAGTATATATCAGCCGGGTGAAATAGTACGTTGGAATTCCTACATTTTTAATTAACTCACTTAGTAGAAGGGTGATTTATTTTGTGCTTGAGATGTGAGAAAACAAATAAAAATATTGCTGCAAGAATTGAAATATGTTCATTTTGATAAAATTCATCAAACTCCGTTTTTGAAAACAAAACATAAATTAGGAATTCTTACAATTTTCCTTGATGTTCGGGCCAATTTGGACAAATTCCAACTGAGATGAAAAAAAAAGCAATAGGTACTTATCATATTTTATTTGGAGTATTGCTTTTTTATTGTCCATTGAAAACTGCAATTTTCAGACTACCTAGGAACCTACTTCTGATTTTTTTTTGTTCAAAAAGTGACAAAAAGGGGCAAATACACAGAAAAATCTATCTTCTGTCAGAGTTTCAAATAATTTTCCGTCACAGAATTTGCGTTTTTTTTAAATTATTTTGCAAAGATTTTCAAAAATTTTCTGTCAATAATCTATGATTCCTTAATTCGAATTGAAAAAATAATCGTAAGGTAATGTTACTTAATTTATTTTTTTTACTCCAGCAAGATGTAGAACATTTAAACTGCACGGACCTCCCAAGAAACAGTTTGCCACAAAAGTAACGCGTGACAAGCGCGGTAAACCTTGTCATAATCATGGGCTCTTGGGAGGAGAGGATAGGAAATGGTCTTCACAACCGTGTGCAACCTGCCGTGGGAAATTCAAATATCATCCTAAATCCACCCTTTACCCTTCCTGTCCAAACATTAATCCTTAATCCCATCCCCTATTCCTTCCTTCCCTTTTCTTAAGAGGCAGTTAAGAGAGTTTTAAATTTAAGTAGTATTTAAGGAAAAGCAAACACACACTACACTAAAAATAGTATCACCGTTTAAAGACTGTCAACAGTTTTTCAAACTTTTTCGGTCGTAATAAAGTCGAATAAAGTAAAAAAAAAGAACAATATACCATATTTATCATGGCTTTCAAATGTAATTAAATTAAAAAGTATCACAAAAAGCACCACAGATATGATATGTAAGATCACAGGAAAGTAGATTTTTATTGTAAAAAACACTAAATTTCTTTTGACCCGAATGACAATTGTTAAAGGGTCTTTAATAAATATTAATAATAATAATAATAATAATAATAATAACTAAATTTCTTTCATCAACCTTGAAATACATTAGTGTAGAAATGTAAAAAAAAAGATTAAAAACTGGTGTTGAAAAATAAGGTTATATGATTTTTTGGGCATTGTTGATGGAGTTCAAAAATTCACAAAACTTACACAATGATTAACAGGGAAGCCAATCCGCGATTCCAAAGGACATAAATCATGTAAGTAAATCGAATCGTGGTCTCAACAGATCAATAGTGCTGATGTACCTCAATCTACGATATATTACAACATAATCCAGCTGCTTTTTGCTACGATCAGTTGACACCCGCGGAGTGTAGCTGTCCTAAAATATGACCGAAGCGGAAAACGAAACCAAACAAATGAACCACTCTCGAAAAGATGTAGTTTACATCATTTCCACAACCTAAACAACAAACAATGATAAAACACAATGTCACACATCTGGGCGACAGCAGAAGTTTGAAAACTACAACAACATATGTCCACCCGATTGCAAACATCAAAAAAATCAACACCCCCGTCGGCCGGGAGCCTTCTAATGGGGGCGTTTTATTTTCCAAACTTGTCACTACTGTTTGAATTGTCACCGATAATGACGCCCTTTCGCGGGTTTAGTCATTTCGATCGGAAGATCAATGGCATCTTCTTCTTCCCAAGACAAAAACAAATGTAATGCGTGCCCTTGTCGCTTTTCACGCGGGAGCATGATAAACCGTTATGAGCATTCGGTCGTAATTCACAACCGCATCTAGGGCCACACGGACAGATTCATGACACCCATAGTGATCGGTGATGATCATCGTCATCAACACATCAAACGATGGCGCAATGCCCAACGTCAAAAGTTAATCCCTCGCTTAATTTATGGAACGATTCTATTTAGATTGAATTTTCGAGTAGGTACCTCTTGGGCGATGGGATCGTGAGTGGGACACGTTAAAATAAATCGAATCGTCGTTGAACGTGACCGATTTAGATTCGCTTTGAAGGGCCCAAATCACAACCCACAAGCTGGGAAATCGCAGAACATAAATTCCGGTAATTGATTAAGTCGGGTTTCTCGGTTCGGAAGGCAATTGAGGAACACTATTTTAAGAGAGAATCGATCGTTTCTGGACGAGTATCTCTAAAGAGTCCCGCCGCGCATTTATGCCTAAGATAAAAATAGCTTCTCGGAACTTACCGAATGTTCTCCAGATAGCTTCAGCAACTGCTCGATGCTCAGCTTCTTCGTCTCGGTGATGGATGGGATTCGCGAGATGCGTGTCTCCATTTCCCGAATCCATTGGCGCAGCAGCCGTGGATCGCCGTAAAACGTTTGCATCGGTGACGGTTTAAACATGGCCTAAAAGAACCGAAAATACCATTTTAAAATCTTTGCCACTCTTAAGAGTGATCCGTGAAAAATTCCGCTCACCCTTCGGTAGTAATCCATGTCATCTTCCTCGTCGCCGCGAATCACCGGTCCCTCAATTTCGCCCCGCGCCTCGCGGCAGCTGTCCAGCAGATTTGTGTCCATGATAAAATTGTAATTTGTCTGAAGGGCCGCCCAGAAGTCGTCCTTGCCAATGCCGGTCAGCGTGCTACTCTGCAGGCTGCAGGAACTATGGCTATGGCCACTGCCCCAGGATCGACGCCACAGATCGCGTTCCGAATCGCGTTTTTTCTACAAATAAAAATTAAATTATTTATGTATTAAATATTAGGAAACAATTTTCAACTCACCTTCAAACTATTGTAAGGCCGATCGATACGCAGTCGATTCTGGGCCATTTCGGAACCTTCGGCGGGAACCTGCGGGGGCAGAGAGTTCAGCGACAGCGACGGTTTGATGAAACAACCGGGACTGGCCGTGCCGGACGAGCTGCTGGTTGTGGTGGCCGTCCCTCCAGTCCCGTTTCCACTTGCCACAGAAGAAGAACCGGGGATTCCGGAGGCGGAAGATGTGTGTTTTCGGGACGTTTGTGTCGCTATCGACGCCATCGCCGATGATGGACTCATTACTGTTGAAGCGGCTGGTGCCGTGCTAGGACCGGATGAACATCCGGAACCAGGGGCCGATACTGTAAGAACCGGACGAATCGGGGTGGTTGCTGAGGAACTATCCTCTTGACTTGGTAGTGGTTTCATTGTTTGTGTTTCGTAGTTTTGTTTTTAACTCTCAGGTTATTAAAAACTTTAGCGTGTTCAATCAGTCTTCTCCGTTGCGGGATTGTTTAAAATCCAGAATAAAATAAAATAAAATTGCAGTGGTCCTTGTAATTTCAGAACGAGTCGAATGCCTAGAGATGTTGTTTCCTTTGTTTCGTTTTGGTGTGTTTGGGTCTAATAAGTGCTTCGGTGTTTCAGTCTCCTGGGTCCAACTTCTCAGCGGCTCGAGAAGTGGTGGAGTCTAGGGCATTCGTCCCGGGACAGTTGGTGGTTTGGATCTTTCTGGTATTGGCGAGAGATACCGAATGCGGATTCATGGGACGCCATTATACTTGGTTACTTTGAGGTAAACCTCAGCTCTTGGTGCCGGTTTCACTTACGGTCGATCATCTGGACCAGATCACCCGGAATGCGATGGATGAACGGCTTCACTCTACAAAATGAACATTTTCGTATGCGAAAATCTGTAAAAGGAGAAAACGAAAAATCTTGATTAGAACATGGCTTATATAATCAATTGAACTTTAAATGAAACATTAACGATTGTTTGAAAGCTACACATTTTAATTGGCAGTACCTATATCAATATGTAGATTTTGCATGTTGAGAACACTTTTGATTGTTTAAAAAGGGATCCTTACTCTTTATTGGTACAAACTGGAATGACTTTCATTCCTGAAATTTTCTTCCTTAGTACCCAAATAATTCAAGGTTACTATGGATACCTGTTATGCGTATGTGGATTGGTTTGATAAGACAAATTCTTCTCATCACACGACATAACTGGAGATTTAAAGAAGGTAGTGCCAAGGCCATGTGGTTTATCTATAGGTGGGGACAACTAAAAACTTTAGTATTAGTTCGTTGTATCCATACAGTTGTTTATAAACGATTGTGACGTAACGCGACGCCATCATGGAGTCGAGTATAAGGCGTCCAAATGTAGCCATAGAAACTTATTGGGAGGAATGTTTGAGAAGCAAATAAAGTTGTTTATTATTTAGAACTCATAGCGTCGCCTTACTGAACGTCGGGAAGAAAAAGCGTAAATAAAAGGGTGCTTTGATTGTTATTTTGCAAACAACATGAAAAGTTGCATGTCGTCGATGAATGACGACTTCAACGTCGAGACGCTCATGAACGATTGTGACGTAGCAATCAAAACATTGAAAAAACTGATTCTCACACTCGTGCAAGGGTAGTCTTGTCCCCACCTATAGATAAACCACATAGGTGCCAAGGTAGCCCTGCGCTAGTATTGGTGTAGACTGTGACTTCACTATCACAAAAAATTTACTAGTAAACTTGCCTTTTTCGATAATAATTCTAAGAATCCGTTGGAAATTTTCCACTTTGAAGGCATGTTATTTGAGAAGGATTCTTGTTCTTCAAGATCGCTACTAATAAAGTTGGATTTTCAAAAAAAAAAATTCTATTGAATAGACTATCGAAGTTCGAAAAAATAGTGCATTTTCTCAATTTAAATTTGAAAAACTTTAAAATGAGTTCAAACCCTACCGGTTGTACTCCATTTCCCCGAAAACCATTGCCCACAATGAAAAATCACCAGGATTTCAATCACCAGAAATCCACTTCCCCAGAATTTTTTTTCCCAGAATGCACCATTTACCAGAATTTTTTTTTTCCCACAATGAACCATTTCCCAGAAAAAAAAGTTTCCAGAATGAACCATTTCCCAGAAAAATTTTCGCCAGCATTGCTATTTCCCAGAATAGTTTTATCCAACCTGAAATTCAAAATATTAAAATAGATTTTTTCCACAAAAATTGGATTCTGATAATACTATTCTTTTGCGGCAAAGCCGCAACCAATGAGGATGAAGGGGCCGAGGCGGCACAAAGCCGCAACCAATGAGGATGAAGGGGCCGAGGCGGCACAAAGCCGCCGAAGCTCCCAAATCCGAGGTGGCCGCCAACCCGCGCCGTCGGAAGCGGCGGCCCTAAGACATTGGTCTATGTCATAGGTCGGCAACCTGCGGCTTTTTGGATAAAAAGCTGCGGCTCTTCAGCTCACTGTGCGAATGTTTCGTGCTTAACCAATAATTGAGTCTTGTGAGCTGGTCATAGGTCAAGAAGAAAATTATAAAATTGCATCCGCTGTTGCATCAAGCGGAAAGACCAATAGTCAAAATAGGATTTTTTTTTTCAAGCCTAATTTTAGAACTTTTTGCATTTCACTGTTTTTGAAGAGTACAAAAACTAAAATCAAATTTTGTATCACAGTGCTTTTATATTAATGATTCAATCGAAGACAAAAGTTGAACTGTACGTAACAGGAAAATCAAAGTTTATCATTTACAAGAAGTAGTTCTTAGATAGCCTCTGTTTAATTATTAAACAACGTAACCATCATAAAATATTATATTATGAGCACTCTCAATCACTTTTTTGCCCTCTATGAAAAATGTTCAGTTGAAATTTCCAAAACCTTCAAATACGGTAACCAACGTTTCGAAAAATAAAAATTGGGAAATTTCCGTTCCGCTTCGGTTGCCCGGAGAAAGTAGGCTCTATTTTCTCCCAGATTATTCACAATTTTTTCGAAACTCCAAATTTTCAACTTGCTATAGCGAAATGAATTTGCATGTATTTTTTGAAATTTTGAGCTAAGATTTGAACGCCGCTGCCTAGTAACACAGATTAAGCCAACAAGAATTAGGAATTTTATTATGGTTTTATTATGGCATTTTTTGTGCAGCTCATTTAATGATGGTTTAATTATACTTGTATTCTTGTTTCGCGCATATCTTTTCAGGTAGTTTTGAAAACACTAATAAAGCATTTACTAAACATACTTATTAAGCTGTTTTAAAAGAGTTATGAATGTTCTGTAAATATAAGAATAAAACACAAACTTAGAAATTTGCTCCAAGCTTTCATGAAAAATTGAAGAGATACATGACATTAAAATACAAAATTATAAAACTAAGAACGGAGAGTAACAAATTAAAGATTGACACCATTTAAAGATCGAATCCGCATTTAAAATGAATGAAAACTTCAATTCTGAAAATCTGTTTGAAAATTCAATCACAGGCTAAACACTTGAAATTTATGGCTTAATTGACCTTTACATCCCGAAACCATTTTTTTAAATAATTAAACTGCATGAATTTTCAAAAAAGTAAACTTTTTATTCTATGAACACATTTTAAATTTCAAGTGTGATGCCTGCAGTTAAGATATTTACCAAGAGTACACAATTTTTGAACAAAATTTCAGTAACGGAAAATTTCTTTTTAATTTTTGATTAAAAGTTCATTACTGTTGATTTACTTTTATTCATTTTTGTGTCGAAACTTCAAAAGTATCCTTGAACTGATCTTACCAGTCACAATGTACTGTTGCTTTAATAATTGTCATGAATTTTCAACGTAGGCTAGGAAATTACATTTTTACAAATTTAAACTGTGAAACTGTAGATTTTTTTCCAGTAATCTATGCTTTGGCAAACATTGATGAATAATCTACATTGTATTCGATTTCATTCTTTATTCAATCGCACAATACTGAAGAATCACATGTGACATGGAACAGAATTTTATTAATTTGCCGGATGTATAAAAGTTTTGAAGATACGTGTGCTTGATGTCATGAATTTGGAAATTCAAAATTTGTAATGACATATGTATGCTACAACCTGTTGTCAAGAGCATAATTTTTGAAAATTCAAATTTTCGGCTTTCGGCATTAATGTTAGTTGAATTAACTTCATACTTCTGGATTTCGGAAAGGATTAGCTGAATCTGGGAAAATGTCATGAAAAATCTTGATAGTTTTAAGAAAATTTCACGGTGTGTTTCGTAGAAGGCCTTAAAGAAAAAAATACAGTAACGCTAATTTTTGTATGGGTAGAAAGTAGAGCTTCTTCCGGTTCATTTTCACCGAAAATTAAAATATTTTGTCGGTGACCCCCCATACAAAATATTTTTTTGAAAATTTTCTATTTGAAATCTTTAAAAAATAAATATATTTTTAGTGTTTTATAATTTCAGAGGAGCTAATTTTCTTAGTTTTAACTTTTAATATCTTTAAATTAAACTCAAAAATGTCATTAAAAACTTTGAAAAATTTTCAAATTTTCTTAAACTATTTACAGAGCTGTTTCACATAAAAAATGCTTAAAAAGTATTTTCGTATCTTAAAAAAAAAAATTAAGAATTGGCTGGCAAATCCTGTCAGTAGTCTGAGAGGGTCAAATTATCTGAAATTATTAGAATTATCTAAAATAATATGAATCCATTTGAATCCATAATTTTTAGATTTTTTGATTGTGGCAACACTGGAGAATATTTTATTGAAAAAAAGCTCAATGATTAAGAACATTAGTAAACACTAGGAACCGCTATAACTTTTTTATGATAACTCTTATCGTAATGCGCTCAGGAGTAGAAACGTTTGTCTTAATTTAAGCTTTGAAAAAAATATTACGATAATGAATTTTGGAAAGTTAACGATACGTTAAATGACATCTTTGATGAGAAATCCGTTTTTATACTTCTCCTGAGTTAAATGTCTCAAAATTCCAATCGCACTTCAGACTCAATGCAAATCGCTACACCAGTTCAATCTAGCTTAAATTTTGCTTGTTTCTGTTTTTTGATACAATTCTCATTATAAGCCTGGAGTTTGCTTTAACTTTTTTATTTTTATTATTTTCTAGCCCAAGTTTTGTAACCCTGCTGCACTCTGTGATTCTTCCATTTTATTCAAATAGCTGGCATTACTGTTAAGATTAAATAATCTTAGCTTCCACGATTTCCAACCCACTATATTATTTAAATCATCTCTTAAATTCATTGTTTGAAATAAAATTTTACAGTTTTTTGGAAATAAATTTATTTAATGGATGAATCTAGTCTAAAACTGTGATAAATTTGGAATTTTTCTAAAAAAAATGCATTTTAATGTTTTTGTCGATCTTACATGTACAAAAATTATCAGTATTGTTGGCAAAAGTGAATTGCAGATTATCGATAGCAAACTAGCCTGCAGCTCGTCGGATTCATCATATTTTGTTCATCCCTTACTTATTTTAATTATTCTACTGTACACTGAAGGTCTCTTTATTATTAAATAGAACCATAATGAAGCATTTATGTTACAGTAAAACAATCATAACTTCTACAATTGTATACCAATTATGGCAAAAAGTATAGAAATCATTGATTTGAATAAACCATAGAAATTTCTTTGAAACAAAATAAAAATAAAACGCATAAATCAGGTCCAAAACCGAAGATACAATAGAAATTTTTCTAGAAAAAAAAATCGTTTTTCATCGTTTTGTTGATCATGAATATGAAAATATCAGCAGTACTTCAATTCTTAAGCAAAAGTGAAGTTCAAATGATTAATAGAAAATTTATTCACCATCAATGTGAGAAAAAGAAACTAAAAATAGATGTTATGTAGCGGAAGATAAGCAGATTTCAGTGCAAGTACTATAACTTTTAACAAAATTTTATTAAAAACTGGTCTTCTTAGATATGTTTAAATCTAATATTTATCTTTAAATTTATTTTAAAAATGCCATAAACAAGTGACATCATCAAAAATTAAATTTTTGTTTTCAAAAGTGCGTACCCATATGCATCAGAGCCTGCAAATAATGTGGAAATATTGCAAAGAACAATTTAAAAAAAAAATATTTTGAGTATTTTGTTGGAAACCAATCAAATGGTGTTGGACTGTTCATGTAGCATGTATCATAACATTTTTTTTAACCAGAATTAGTTCTCCAGATACACACATATAAATATAAATTCATGTTACATTTGGATAACACCAATAATAACAAGGATATTCCAATTAATAAAATTTAAAATAAAATGTTCATATAAAAATAACTTTTTCAGGAAGTCCAAATCATTTATCTTTCCAGGCGTTGAAATTTTTTATTGTTTAAGAATGACAAAATATTTCAGTAAAACTAAAAAAATAAGTTTTCCATGAAAAAAGTTACTATTGCATTGGAATAAATTTACAGGTAATAATTACTAAATATGGACTACAAATCTTCAAAAAAACAAAACGTATGAGGACTCACCGACCAAATATTTTAATTTTGCCTGAAAATGATTCAGAAAAGGCTAAATTTTCCATTTCTGAAAAAATTAGAGTTACTGTATTTTTTCTTTTAAACATCTTCCATAAAAGCACCGTGATTTAATTCCCTGTTCTTTGTTTCTTTAAAAGCTTTTCTTTGCCGATTGCCGATTGTTACATGAGCCCCTTGGAGCCAAAGGAGTATAGGTGCATGTTGTACGCAAATTCGACCACTGTGCGTCAGAAAAACATTGATGACGGATCGATGATGATTGATAAGATAGGTGTAGAATTGTGTACAGAAATTTGTGTTAGTAAAAGTATGATTTTTGTTCTGTTATGAATTCGGTTTAGCTAGAAAGAGTTTGTGATCAAATTGAAGAAGTTGGCCAGTCTGATCTCAAGTGACGTAAGTTTTTAGATTTAGTTTAAAGCCAAGACTAATAAGAAAATTATTTAATAGGACCTGATAAAAAGCAGTCGTAGTAGCCATCGAGAAAGTAATCTTGTGTGAAGTAGGAAACTTTGAACGTAAGCGACCATGTGATATGTTTTTTTTTTGTATCTAATTGTAATTCAATTAAAGCTTTGAGTCCTTTTGAATCCATCACTACAAAGACTTGTTCCCTACCCTTGAGAATTCCGAACAACAGTGCATAAAAGCTTAATTCCAGAAAATACGCTTTTGAATCAGTGCTCGGCAATTTTTATATATTTTTCGAAAATTTGTATTTTTCTTTTAAGCTAAAAGTTTTTAAATAATAATCTGAAAATCTGAAAAAATTAACGAATAAAGATTGAAAAATGGAGAATCGGTTGGCAACATTTACACAAAATCGACTATTTTGTCACTTATGCCCTTTGGCTCTGAAGGTGTTATATAATCAAACCATGTTAGAATAGTTGACGGTCCAGAAGATAATCCATGTACTTAATGGTGATCAGAAACAGATTTTTTTTTAATCCAAGACCTAGAAAATACTCTATAGATTTTTTTTTTGTAAAACTTATGTTTATTGATCATTCATATATTTTTTTATTCTTAGAAAAAAAACAACAAATCTATAATGTGCCTCTTTCAGACCCGGAAATTTTGAAAATTTGAAGTTTGTGGCTCTTCTGACTCAACAGGTTGCCGACCCCTGGTCCAGGTCTGTCGGGGCTTCCTAGGTCTGCGTGAAAGCTAGGGGTGATCCCTTAGCCCCGTCCGCCACGCGACAGCGTGAAGGACAAAACGTCTTTCAAGTTCGAACGCTCAGCGTGAGGAGTCGGATACCAAGACGGTTTTTTAAAGGACCATGGTAAGCATTGAATCAAATAAAGTACCCAAACCATAAACAAAGCAAAACCATGGTTCTAAATAATTTTAGTTGGAAAATTTCAAAGTAGTACCATTTTGAAAAAATGAATTTCGAATCATACGAAATTTACAAGAATTCATTAGAAAAAAAAAAAACAAATAAAAATACTAGAGGAAAAAATCTGGGATTTGTGCCATTCTGGGAAATGTTCCATTCTGGGGGAAAAAAAAAATCTGGGAAATGGTCCATTCTGGGAAAAAAATTTCTGGTAAATGGTGCATTCTAGGAAATTTTTTTCTGGGAAATGGTTCATTCTGGGGTTTGATTTCGGGTATTTGTCATTCTGGGAAAAATTCATTGTGGGCAATGGTTTTTGGGTAATCATCCTACCATAAAAGTGTTCAAGTCAGTTCAGTTCGAGCTTCTTATTGCAATAAGGTGATCACAAAATATTTTTTTTAACGAAACCACAATCTTTTACTGGCATTTTAGTAAACCGAGTTAACAATAAATTTTTGATGTTAATTTTTCTACATAAAAATTGTATATGGTAAACCGGTTGGATAAAAATCATGACAATCAGTTGAGCACTCAATTACCACCAGCTACACGGAAAAATAAAGTTATTCATAAATTGTGTTGCGAATACACATTCATTATAACTAATCGTTAGTTGTTCACAATTTGTGTATCCCCCATTCAGTTTTGAGTAGTTTTGAGTCGACAATATTCAAATGAAAACTAAAACTCGATAATTCGATTCTCTATCAAAAGTTTGTTGTTGTTGGAAAGCTTCTGGACAGGGATGTTAAAGCAAACAAATAATTCAAATTCGCTACGTTTTTTTCAATTCCGCATCCGTTTTTAGGCAAATCATCATAAATGTCTTACAATAGGTATGTATTATCAGAATTTCACTTCGTTATTGACATTATTATGTGTTTACAGGGATATTGCTGCATTCAGGTGAATCACATAATCAGGATTTATGACCGGAATAATTCATCGATGGTTGCCTGAAAATTGATTTACAATAGTGGCACTGATGATTTACCGTTAACGCCTCGTGGGCTATTCCGGAAAGTTGAACGAATGCATCGTGAGGTCCGCGGTTTACCTAAATTTTCGCGAACCGCTATAGTCAACATTTTTGTTTTCATTTAAGCTAGCTAGACGGCATAATTTCCTCTGACAAAAATAAAGCTCTTAAGGACGAGAGACTATTCCTGCCGTTTTCCTTCAAAGCATCTATCGGACAATGCGCAAAATTTTATCACGCACGAGGTGTTCTTTCGACTATATTTCCACGAATTTTGATCACAGGACTTTAAAACTTGCACGATATGAACAATGCACTATGAACTAAATCCACCAAAATTTGCATTAAATTCTACCCAACGGTTAAAAATTTCATAGAGTGGCAATTTCATCGTGGACACCCTTTAGAACTATAATGGTATCTATCGAATTTTCTAAAAATTCTAGAATTTAAATATCACATTAATGAAATTTTTTACGAACTTTCTAAGTAAATTTGAATTAGGTGAGTCTTGTTCATCAATAACTACATGGCGCATAATTGACAATTTCTCGAGTCGATAGGCCATGCCACAGCGCAAACATATTTGGTCAATGTCGTTCATTGGCAACTCAAAAGTGGGTTTTCTAAATTAAATCAACGTCCTAACGTCATCACGTTCAACTCCTCTTGTTCACACCTGCCATGTTCGAAGATCATCAAGCCAACGACGAGCTTGGATTCCATGTTTACTATAGATTCGAAATCCTATTACCAATTTTGCCTCGATGGTTTGCGGACCTCGTCTCCAAGCGTGAAAAAGTAATTCGAAACATCTCCTGCTGAAGTATTTAAAAATTTTAATTCACTTGAGTACGCGAAACTATTTGCGTTTGTTTTCATCGATCGATCTCAAGATCGTCAAGATGAAAACAGATGATCTGGCGTATGTTTCATGCTGCGTTAAGTAAGTGATTGTTTCTTCCCATTAAGGGCCCGCCATCATCAGCAGCCAGTTTATTCAACTGTGGCTGGACGACTGACGAGACGGATGGATTCAAACCTCAGTCATCGCGGGACCATTATGTGAGGTCCTCCTTCTCCGGCTCCCACTGTCCTCCGAAGTTTCTGAGTTTAAAAGCGCGCGTTTACTGGCGCTCGATTTTTATGAATTGGAATTATGATTCATGCTGTGCGGTTATGATGGATAGTAGAAAAGAAAACCAGTTAAAAATATACAAACGGTTGGGCCGATGAAGGGGGTCCTGCTGCTGATAGAGAAACGAAGAATCAACTGGATACAATCACAACACGAAATAAACGGAGGAACAACAAATAAAAAAAAACTAATATCTACAATATAACTGGAAGATGATCACGACGACAATGTGCAAAATACAGCCTTTATTCGCTCGGATCGTTCCGGATCGGGTGGAAAATGCACCGTCAACCGGTGAAAAGCATCCAACTCATCTTTAGAGCGCCTTCACGCTAAGCTCAGACCAGCTGCTGCCGCGACTAAAAAGTAGATAAAATCCATCCAGTCTGAAGAAGGAAGGCTCCTGGGTTGGAGACGCGCAGTTACTAACCTACTGTAGTCGCTCGGTATGCAAGCAAAACCGAGTCACTGTCACAGACCTCGGCGAATTTTTCGCAAGCATCCATCCATCCGTTGACATCTTCGTCGTTGTCACAGTCGTTTATGCTATAATTGCTGAAACGAGATTCGCGGCGGGACGCGTCGTTTGTTCCTTCACGCAAACATAAAAATGATGCGGTTGTCCCTCCGATGCTGCAACTGGGTAGTCTACTTCTCGAGGAAAAAGAAATGAGCAGCAAAAGCAAGTTTTTTACAAGTTGCAGATAAACCCAGATGTAAACAAATATTTCTTTTCTGAATATAAGTTTTGATGATCATCAACAACTATCGTTGTTGATTTGTAAAAAAAATTGTTAAAATATTTTCTGGTGCTAAAACGACAGGAACGATTCCTAACTTCTCGGCAAATTTCTCGGTCGATTCCGTCGTCTGGGTGAATTTCAGCAACTTTGAAGACATATAGCGATCAAGGCGATGTAACGGCGTTTGCGACCACGATGGCACCCACTCCTCAGAGAAGTACCCATGTTTTCCGCTAAATAAGGCACGTACCCACCACAACACCACAAATATATCATAAAACTTTTCCTTTCGTTAGAGACGCGTGGCTCATCATCCGAAGAGATCACTTGCACGCCGTCGTCCTCCCTTACGCCTCAATGATATCTACTTATTTCTGTATTTGCAGTAGGCGGGTGTACTTAGAGGGAGATGATCGTTCGTGGGCAGGCCGGCAGTCGGCATCTCTCGGCATGCTTGGATGTAATGGAACTTGGGTAAAACACGCACCGTAACGAATCGATTGATTAGTTGATCGACCACACACAATCCGCTGCACAGTAGCACTTGGATAGGTTCCTTAGCCATACCGGTGAAATTTCGGGGGGCGTTTTAAACTGTTTGGGTAAACTAAGTAGTACCACTGACCATACTGACTGGACACTCGATTTCGTTGTCTGGATAATTTTTCCAACAGTACGCAATGTCGATTCCAGAGTGCGCTTCGATCGATTTGAAGAAATGCTATCCAAGTTAGGAAATGCCATCCAACTTTCAAAATAAAACAAGCAATTTCTACGATAAAATCGGGCTAAACAGGACCATTTTTCCTACAGGGCATTTTTTGTCAAATTTTTCAGGTTCGCCACCTGCCGTCGGTATTGCGAACCTGCAAAATCTGACAACAAAAAATTAGACAGAAAATGGTTGAATTTTTGTTCTAAGTGTCATGTCAGTGTGGTCAGTGGTAGTACGATAGACCAGGGTTGAGCAACCCGCTGCCCGCGGCACTCATGCGGCCCTATAGACATGTTTGTGCGGCCTGCAAAGCTTATCTTAAATTCAATTTATTTCACGATGTTTTTCTACTATAGATTTTTGATTATCATAAAATAGCAGTCACTATTAAACCAAAAAAAAAGTTATGTTAATAACTCATTATGCAATGCACTTGCTTGCAGTTGCATTTGACCCATAATCATCCAGATTGTTGACTTTTTTGTAGGATGTTAGTTTTTATTGAGCTCTTCTAAAGGCAAAGACGCTATATTATTTGTTGAAAAAAAGTAATAAGGGAGTTAGCAAAGTCTTTTTTTTTTCAATAAAACATAGATCATATAAAATCTGGACGCATTAAAACGGGCCTATCTCGGAGTTATGTAAAGAAATAAAAATGTTTTGTACTCAAAATTTGGAGTTTTTATAGCATTGTAAAGGAAAAATAATAAAAAAAAATATTTCGATGTGGTTTTGATGAAATTTATAACTTTTCGTCCAACACCACTCATCATAGTTTGGACACCCACTTCGCTGACCTCAGCGGCCATTTTGTTCTACCATTCCACATGCAAAGTTAAAATCATATGATGAAGTAAAATATTTTTGTTCTAGATTAATGACAGAAATAAGGAATATTTTAAAATGAAGACTTGGTGAACGATTATACATTTCTTATCGACATGACTCAGCGGAATTCTGATTTCTCGACAAAAACAATACCTGTAATTCTGTGAATCAACCCAAAAAAAGTTTGTAACGGCCTCTAACAGTTAGAGCAGAAAGATGGTCCTAGCAGGCGAAAAAATTGCTTTTATTTCTGAGGATGGTCGAATAAAAGTAGACTGAAACGTAAAACTAATGATTTTTTTAAAAACATCACCGAACAAAATCAACAAAATAAACTCCGAATAATTACATCCAGCGAACAATTGACTGATTTTGTAAGATTTTGGCGTCCTAAATT
Organism: Uranotaenia lowii; assembly: GCF_029784155.1. Taxonomy (NCBI): domain Eukaryota; kingdom Metazoa; phylum Arthropoda; class Insecta; order Diptera; family Culicidae; genus Uranotaenia; species Uranotaenia lowii. The sequence goes on along the minus strand of NC_073692.1, from coordinate 12,713,187 downwards.
CAAATTCTCATTTCAAGTTTCAGTGATTTTTTTTCTTGTTGGGTTCTTACCACTGCGACCAGATATTAGATCTTTTGTGGTGATAAGGTGATATGACACGTGGAAATTTTTGAATTGATCGATTTTTTGTAAAATCGATTTTCCATAACTGATAAACCAAAAAAACCTACATAAAAACTTAAAGCTGATTTTTAATTAATTTTCTACCCTTTATTCCATCAAGGACTCAGATATTGCCAAGATATTCTTGTATCAGAAATACATACAACGCGTTCAAAAAATTGAATTGTGCAATTTATGGAAATTCCAAAATATGAGATTACAACTTCTTCTGATATCATAAAGAAAGTTATTGAATATTGCAGATTTCAATTCATTTAGCAACTTTCGAAGACTGCGAAATGATTTTACTTACAGTTAAAAAAATATCAGATATCAGGTATCGGGTATTTCGTCGAAATTCCAGATTTTGCAGGTTTGGAAAAAAATACAACAAAAAAAATATTTTTTTTTTCAGAATTCAAAATTTCTCGCGATCTTTGGGAAAGTTGATCATTGAATCAATGAGTATTTGTTTTTTTTTTGTTTAAGTTTTGTTAAAAAAGTACACAAGTATTTTTTACCTATTTTAAAAGTTATCTCGAAAACTATAACTGACAAAAAACTATTTGAATATTAGGATTCAACGCCTCTGAATGCAAGACTTCAAAATAAGTTCTGTGATTCCTTGCACCTCGAAAAAATGATGCTATTTCCAAAAATTTCATGGCAAATAATGCCAAACATTGTTAAATTGAGTCATTTTATTTCAGCAATCTCCCTTACCAAAGTCATAAGATTTTCATGATTAGGCCTTAGAAAGCCTATCCCAGAGGTATCTAAATTAAATTATGTTGAAACTTACGGTTTCCTACAGCAGCGGCACAGCAGCAAACTTCTGCTGCCACGAGCGAAACCAAAACAGTTTGTTTTGGTTCCTCTTGCTTGTTGTTCAATTCGCAATCGAGAACAATAGATCAATGATTGCTGATGACAGGTGATGATGATAAACGCGGTATAAATGTTTACATCATCACACGGTTAAGTGAGACAACACAAATTGGGTTCGTGGTAACACAACAGTGTTGCCAGATATTCTGGGTAAGAATATCAAAGTACTCATTGAGAAATGAGTACTTTCCCGGTTAGGGAATATAAGATGTGGAAGTGACAATTAGCTATCGCTAATTAATATAGTTGTAATCTAATGACCTCATAGACGAAACATGAATAAAGAAAACGGTTCAAACCTTTTGATGAACCTTAGAAAATGTTTCGTTTTTATTAATAAAAACGAAGCAAATGATGTTTCCTTTTTGTAAAATAGAATATACGCTAAACTTTTCAAATCAATTAAAACATTTAAATTATTGAAAAAATGATCCAGATTTAGACGGTTTCCATAGCTGGTGATACTAGCTTATTTCTGATTCAAACTATTCAAAAAATATTTTTTTAAATAGGTGGGGATGAGGGATTGCTAGTTGAACCAAAAGAGTATCTTACTAACATTCCTGCCTTTTATCCCCATTGACTACTAAGACGTGGCCGGCGCCGTTATTGATGGTTTACAAAGAGCACCAAGCACTAAGCACCATTCTTCTGGCCTTTGCACAAAATTCATGGCCTCGGTCAATCACGGAGTAGCAACCATAATTGGCGATGTGGAACTTGTTCTGCTTAGCCACGCCAGCGATCGTGAAATTCGAAATACACAAAATTAAATAAATTGAATAGAAGTCAAAGCTCAAAGCTACCGTACATACATATGTAATTATCGCCTATATCACATTTCAAATTCAACGATTCAAGGTAGATATGAGTAGTCAATCAAGCTAAGCTTAATATAACCGGTTAGTTAAGATCGTAGGTTGCGAAATATATGTACAAACATACCCACAAGAGTACTTTTTTTAAGCTTTCAAAAACAGCGAAAACCAAAGTTTTTGTTTTGAATATTGTTTTTCGTCATTCCGCAAGAGCATAGTTTTAGTCTTGAAATAAAACTATTTTTTTTTTGCTCGACTTGAATCACGTATGTTAAATTTTGATAATCGTTTATTTTTCCCACGGCATTTGTATTTTTGTCTCAGAACGTTTCGAAAGCAGTAAGGATATGACACTACCATGTAGTATCGATCGTACAGATAGACGTCTGAAGAATCGAATGATGTTTTCGAGGAAAATGTTTTAATGAAGGGTGTTGAAGGGTGTCGCACATCAATTTGCATCACTTTGCAAACGCTGTAGAAAATCACACATTGTGTCTTTGTGCTTAAAAATTGCAGAAAGACAGCTGAAAGTGTATAGTTTACAAAGGATTTTTGGTTTTTCCTGTATTTTAAAAGGTGTACAAAATAGAGTCACTGATAGAGCAACTGTGATAAATTATTTCGCGAACTTACTTCATAAAAATACTCAACTCTGTCAACAGGATTTTGAAAAACTACTTGTAGTTGTGTTGCAACTGGGAGTATTGTAATTCAACGATACTATGCAGTTCTAAAAATCAATCAAAGATGATTAGGGGTCCGAATGGTTATTTTATTATTACATAAGACCTACAAGCTAGTGAGTACGGTTTAAGGCGGAATCGCCATACTTCGCTTAGGAAACTACGAAGTGACTCCATACAAAGTTTTGTTCAAAACTGTTTTCTAAAGCTTTTTTTTGTATGTTGATGATATTTAATTAAATTTATGATGAAATAATACATCAATATAAGTTTTACACCATGCAATACGTTTAACTAGCATTTAAAAGCGATTTAAGCAAACCTCGAAAAAAAAAAACAAATAGCAAAAAAACCGGTTTACAGTATTGGCTCCATCTGCAAAACTGTTGAAACACCATTTTGGAATCGTCAAGCTACTTAGTTGTTTTGAAGTTTTCAGATATTTGGTGGTATCGTGAAACTTATGATAAATACAAAAAGCTCAGATAATGATGTTCGTTTTCGACAAAAAAAAACCCAATATACCGAAAAAATGCAGCTCTTAGCAGCTGAATTTTCATTCTTTAGTCAGTTAAAAGTCCAAGCTAAGCTTTAGGGCACCAGACTGAGTCGATTTGGGATCTTTTTTTTACTTTCTCAAACCCTGGGGTCTTAAATGCTTCGTTTTGGTTCAAAACTCATCAATGATTTTTAGCAGAATTTTTAAGTAAAGTTTACATAAATTTGAACTTTAATGTTTGTATGCGAAAATTGAATATTTTGTACTGAAAAATCAACTTTATTTTTGTATCTTCTTTGGAACCGAGCCTGCTAATGGTTATTGTGCTAATTCTTATATTATCTAAATGAAAATTTCCGTTGAACATATTCGACGAAGATTGTAACTTTGTATATTAATGAACAAAAAAATTTGAAACTGTATAACAGGGGTATGTCATTTGGCATTGAAAAACAATAAATTCAATTGACATGGTGTGTCGCGAAGTATTGCATGAAAACCAGTCATGTATACCTCACTAGACACCCAGCAGTGATGTCAATTGAATTTATTGTTTCCAATGCTAAAACTTAACTTATTTGTCTAATAGAGGCAGTCTACTGTACCATTTCAACCTAAACATTATCATTCGTTCCACTATACAAAGGATGTCCTGAAGTGATTCCAAATCCCTTTCTCCGATGTGGTCAGATATTTATTTAAATTGTAATGCTATGCCCTTATAAAATATATGGAACCAGATTCTGAAGAAAGTGTTTATCAACTAGAAGGTAGTTAAACACCATTATTTTCATGTCAAGCTTGCGTAAAAATCTCCTGAAGATAGTAAAAGTGAAGTTTGATCTTGAGTAAAAATATAAATTTTCTGAGGAAATTGGAACGAATCTGCATAAAGTTAGATTTATTTTACGCTTGAGTTAATTTCACAACAAACATTCACTTCACTTTCTCATATCTATAGCAGAGGACGACAACGCGTCGATGCAGGGAGATTTATATTATTTTATATTGTTATGAACATTAGCATATTTTATGCTCCGGCTGATCGAGGACTTCTTTGACCAACTAAGTCCGAAACACACTAAGTAGCTATATCTGCATGCATCTATAGCCTACTGACAGACTGCTCTGCTCCATTCCATCGAACCTTCCCCAGTTGTCTCGACTGTCTTCTTTGAGTAAGACCCACAAGACATTCGCACCGGTAGACTCAAAAAGCGATTAGCCGATAGATGGATGGATGGGCTCCCCCATTTTGATCGATGATGCGCGTCTATTTACGAGGCGAAACATATGTTAAGTGCATATGTTGAGTGCATTTTTCCAAAGTCGCCTTCTACTTCTTCGGCGACGAACGTCTGTCTGGTTGAAAAACTCGTGTAAAGTCACGAAACCTCGCCGGGAGACGTTTTGGAATGGAGCATAAAATTGTTCGCTTCTTCGTTCGTTCTTTGGGAAAAACCTTCACGATCGTAGTCGGTATGGGTCTGAAATATGTAGGCATTCAGAAGATTAGGTGGATGAGGTTGGGTAGTGGGTGGTGATGATGACAACCGCAAGAGATGGTTCAGCCCGATCTTGCACAAAGAGTTGCTGCGGTTTGAATGCGTTCGTTCAGATGTTTATGCGTTTGTTAACCAGCTCTCCGATGATTAGTTTTTTTTTCTATACTATGCTGCACTAGTATTCACTTAGGGGAACATCATCGTCACATCATGTAGCGTTCATGTTTTTGCACCGGCAATTCTTTGCGGTTCGAAAAAAGCTCACTTGTGTTCAATGGTAGCTGCTAATTCGACGTTGTTTTGCAGTCTTTGCTGGTATGTATTGATGTTCACAACTTATAGCGTTTATATATAGCTAAATGTTGGAATAAAAACGTCAAATATTGAGTTTTTTCCATAATAAGGAGTGTATTCGAAAAAAGCAACACTTTGTTTTGTGAATAACTTTTTTAGGCATGAATGAAAATTAATGAAATTTTCAGTGAAGGTACCTCGTAATGTAATCAGTGCGTGTACAAAATTTGGGAACAATCTATCAAGTGGTTTTTGAGAAAGCGCCGAATACTGAAGTTTATCGACAAAATTTTTTGAGCAGAATCTAGAAAAATGCAGAAAAGTACCATTGGGAGACCCAAAAACAGCTGGAAAACAACAAAGTTTACATGCAAAAATGCTTAAGTTGTCCTGGAGGATCCAATTCGAATAAAAGTGAAGATGATTGATTCCATGATGTGAACAAACATGAGGTTTTTTCAAGCTCAATCCGAAAATATCAAAAGGAGAAGTGAAAAAAAAAATATTTTTTTCTGACTGACAAACAGGTCCGACTTCATTTCTACAAGGTAGAAAAGCTGCGCACCGGTGAAATAAATAAAAAACGGTGGTCAAATCGCGCGCAAAATAGTTGGACTGCTAGTCGGGAGATATTTTGAAAAATTTCGTAATGGATAGCAAATCGAAGTCTTTAGCGGTCACCTCTCAGGTTTTTAACCAGAAACTTTTCATTGAGAAGACTCGCCTGTATTGGCACGATGAATGACTAATTGTTGAAATGTAAAAGGTAAATTCAACGAAAATTGTCACCTTAATCTTTAACAACAACTTTTCCAACTTTGACAACTGTTTTTTATGGAAACTTCTTGTCTTTTAAAATTTGCATTTTTTGGACGTCATCTTGGAATATTGAAGCACCGCATTGCATCATTTTAAAACCACATTATGATATCAAGTGGTACATCTAAGACGTTCTGGATCTCAAATTCTCTGGGAGATTTAAAAATTCGTTTAACTAATCAGAACCGAAGCTTCTCTTCGTCAATAAAACAATTTTGGGCTTCATCTTTCAAATTATTTGGATAAAAATATATTTTCCGAGACATTAAAGGTTGGATTCTTTTGTAAAAAAAAAATTTTTAATACTATGCCATTTTTAAACTTCGAGTGCAATTATAGTTCTACCTTGATATATGGCTTTAAAAAAACTGGTTGATACATTGAATTTTACAAAAAATGTTTTTTCGTTCGAAAACTTAGTATAAAAGTAAAAAACTATAAAGAATCCTTAAAACCAAACAATTCCAGTAAAGAAATGCTACGACAGTTGCAAAATCATCGGCAAAAGAATGATATGTTTTGAAATTTACGAGATGATTTACGATGATAATTTACGAGATTTAAATCAATTGATGAATAATTTGAAGTCTAGCTAACTCATTTCTATCTATGCTTACTTTTTGGGTCCGATTTCAAAACATGAAATCTCAAATTTATACTAAATTCTTGTTGAAAATTATCTGCATTTTCAGTCTAACTTCTGAATGCATGGCGTTTTGGGAGGGTTCTTGTCCTTGGGGACCACCTGCACGTTGTTGGCGGCGTACCACTCCATGGCCTTTTTACCGTAATGGCAAGATGCCGAATCCGGCCAAACCAGTACGAAACAACCGTGTTTCTTCAGGAAAGGCAGCAGACGTTTATTCAAACACTCTTTCACGTAAATTTCTTGGTTGACAGTCCCGGAAGCTATGAAAATGCTGCTTTTCAAGCAGTTTCCGGTTTTCGATTTCCCCCCGATCCAGACTTCCTGGCTGTCGACAAACGTTCCTCAAACACTTTAATTACATTTGTAACGGTTGATTTGGCAACTTTTAGCGATTTTGCCAGCTTTACGTGCGAGTAGCTCGGATTTTCGCGATGCGCGAGAAAAATTTTGATACGCTGTTCTTCCTTGGACGGCATTTTGACAACTGAAGAGTGAATTTCAAAATCAAAATAGGAGCAACATTCTACACAACAGACCTTCAAAATGAGGGTTTTTTAAATGCAAAATTGAAAGAAATACGTCAAGTTGATATTGACCAAATTTTGACCGTATCACCCTTTAACCTACTTATTCTTTTGGTTGGTTGTAGTTTGACAATATTCGTCAAAGAGAGAGAACTCTCAAAAGGTACCGGATTTTTATCGTTGGTAAAAGATTGCATTTCCGGGTTGAAATATCTTGAGAAATGGTATAAGTATTTGCGAAATAAACGGTTGATTAGGAACCCCAACAAGAAGATACCGTTTCTCACGGCGACAGAGTTAGGCGAAATTTGGTTTCAAACGTGGTTCGTTATTCAAGCATATGTATTTAAAGTTTCAGCCCTATAACTTGAGCTTCATGTTTCTAAAGACCGGATGTTTAGGTTAGAATTTTCGAGGGATTCTGATATTAACTGGTACTTTTATCTTTTTTAAACTCGAAGCATTGTACTGTAGAATCTTTGAAAGAGCATCGTTTCGATGTCATAATTTCGCATTAAAAAGTTTGTAGTTTAAACATGCAAGAGCTGAACCGTTCACATCCAATTAAAATAGTTTCTTAATCAACTGCAATTCTTGCTTTGCATCTTCCAGGGAGTATCTTCGTGGCACATCTGTCAAAACGCAAGAATGTACATCAATCAGATGTAAACTGCAGAGCCGACAACAAAAAATGCAACTCCCAACGAACCGTTTTATTAAAGTCTCGGTGCCAAAAATAGAACTCTTTCACAGATCGTCGCATTCTCTAGAGCCGCATCACATGTGTGTGGAAAGTGCATGATGCTACTGAGTGATTCAGCGCACGAACCCTAAGCCGTCAACACTTCCGAAAAGATCATTAACCACTCAACCAGTCAACAGCTGAACCAGAGAAGAAAAAAAAACGATGAATATTGTTCGTTCTACTAGGTAGGTGCCTCCTTCCTGCAATTGAACGGAAAGATTCCATCATCTTTCTTCAATCAGACAGGCCTGCGAATGATGAGTGAGGAATTTCTAATTATTTGCATTTCCGAACGCTTGGTCTGGAGTTCTGTTATTTTTTTTATTTCTTGGGCCAAGATGAGTGATATTCCGATTAAACGAAGAACATCAGAGATACACAAACTTGCGCCCAACCTGGAAAACTTACAACCATTTGTTTGTTATATTTTCAATAAAGTTCCAACCACAACAAATCATTAAACTCCCAATTAGTACCACAACTCAAGTGTACCGAGAGTACCCAAACCATTCCCCCGTTTGGATCTCCCTTGCTGCCTACACATTGCTCAATACTCCAAAACCACTCACTTAAAATTTATTTGTTTGTTTTCATTCGAGTCGCTCGAAATAGAAAAGCGGCCGGAAATGCAAAGAACTCCGTCCAAGAAGCAGCAACGAAGATAATAAGATGATGATTATGATGATCATCATCATCATCATGATCATTCGGTAGTTACGGTTTTCCAAGTTGTGTGCTGTGTTGCGTCTTGGGGCCGGTCACACCCAGAAGAATTCTTACTCTTGGCTTGGCTGCATGTCTGTCTGCTTGCCTGCTACTGGAATGATGAAGTGATTGCATTCTTGAGCGCGTCGATGGTCCTTTTTATTCAAATTCTTGTTCATAGCTTTGAGCTTAAGTGTGTATCCAGTGACATGGGGAAGAATTTCCCCATGAAGAAATTCGAAAACCTACATTAATTGTGACTTTAGCTCATATGGCTTAAGAAAAAAATAAGGAATAATTAAAAAAATTACAAAAAAATACAAACCCGGTTGGATTTTGGCAACAGGCCCGTCAATTTCTAATATCAAAATCAAACGTTTTTTTTTTATTTTATATTTTTATTTTAAACTAGCTGATCCGGTGTGCTTTGCTACACCTTCCAAAAATAGATGGAATTTTTGGAAATTATTTAAGTCGTGTTTTTTTTTGTAGACATAATTTTAAATCAAATTTTAACAAATTTCAAAATCAAAAACAACCGTTGTGAATGGGAGCTTCAACTGGAGTTTTTTCGCACTACAAAGATGACTTATCTAATTTTCTGGAACTCGATCTCTTTTTTTATTTTTCCAAGTTCAGAAATTTTGGCTCTGTTTGCTTCATTCATTCTTTAACTATACCAAAATGAAAATTTTGCTGGTATGAATTCCTCACCGTTTCCCCTTTTTAATGCGGAAGGCGTACGAACTACTATAGTCAAATTTATAGTATCTAGATTAGAGATGTACCAAATATTCGGTCGGCCGAATACTCGGCGCCGAATACCGCCGAAAAACCGTTAAGCCGAATATTCGGCTCACCGAATAGTTGAACTAAGTATTCGGCCGAATAGGCCGAAAATCTACAACAGACTTGTAAATGTTTCTATTTTTTTTTAGATAATTTTTAAAATGCCCAAAAGTAATGTTGTAAAAGCCACACAATCATTGAAAACTTATGGTTTCAGCAGTTATTTACGAGGAAGAATGACCTTAATGGGTTAAATTCCTATAAAAAAGGAAAAACATGGTTTCAGTAAAACATCCAAGGTGTATCCGCGTATCTTTCACTGAAGATCTTGCAGGAGAATGCTGAACGGTATCGTTTTATACTTTGATTATAGCAGGGTTGCTAGCGATTTTTCGCTTTGAAATTCCAAAGTTTTTCCCAGTTTTTTCCAGGTTTTTCCCCGGTTGAAAATGATGGTTCTCCCGATATTTATTATACTCTTTTTTGATATAAAATCATGGTGAATAAAAAAAATCATATGAAAAGGCTTCAAATTTCTAATAATTGTACCCCAAAACTTGTTAACTGGTTAGAAATCATGGCAAACACTTCGGCGTCTTCTAACACGTAGTCTTTTAGTAACAAATTGAGGTTTTCATGATTTTTTTTTAAACAAATACAACGAACTGGGCATCAATTCGTGGTTTTGCTCCACAATTTCAACAAATTTGCAAAAATAAGTCCGGTTAAATTGATCTTGAAATTATAATGTAGTACTTTTAAACCAATATAAATTTTTAAGAATGTCTATAGAGTTTTAGAAAAAAAAGTAGAATTTGTATAGAAATAGGCAAACAATACATCGAAACATACTATAAAATCAACTTGAATGGGGATTTGTCTAACAAAACTTAAAATCATCAGATTGGAGGAAAATATTTAGTTATTTTCTAAATACAGTTATATATTTTTTGTACAAATCCAAAGACATGTTTCTGAAAAAAAAATGTTTTTTTTAATACAAAACAATGAATAACTTAATTAACTGTCATTTGAACTAAAGATTCATGAAAATATAGAAATCGTGAACAGGACAGGGCTGAGCTTTAATTGTTTGAGTGTGAGATATTATTTTTTATCAGGGTTAAGGCCCTAGATTTCGGAAACTTTAAGCAACAGCTTAACGTAGCATGAATAAAAAACTTTACACTTGCGATGTAATGCTTCGTTCATCAGGCCAATTCAAACGAAATACACAACTACAACAACATTGGAAAACCAATATATATTTCTGATGAAAAAGAGGCGTAATTCTGCTTAACGTCTCACGCTGCCAAATTATATGCTTTTTGCATAAAATAATTTTATGAAATATGTATATCGAAAACTGAATAATTTGGCGTCGAAACTAAAACTGGTTCAGCCGAACCTGGATGTGCGAGAAACCTCTATTGTGAGAGAAAACATCAAGTCTCAAGCTTTGCAAAACACAAAACCTCTTCAAGTGAGAGTGACGTGTAATTCCTCTATAAGCTAGAATCGTTTTCCTGACTAGACCAAGTAAATTAGAAAAAATAACACTTTTGAACCATATTGAAACTAACTCAGAAAACTTCGAACTGATGTCAGGTGGATTTTCATCAAATACATATTGAATAGCTGCATTTCTAAATCACTTTAATGCATTTGTTTGTTGCTGACCCTCTATAAAAGAGAACCTGGTTAACTTAGAAACCTCTCTAAGCGAGAAAAAAAAAGTTCAGTACTTTGGACTCTTACTTAAGGGGGGAGTAATGTCTAACACTTTCAAAAAATCGATTTTTTTTTATTTTCTTATTGTAAAACATTTCAAGAATGTTGTGTCAAATTTTCAAGTCATTCAAAGCAAAACTGTAGAAATTATCGGCCTTTAGCTCCTCTTATCTAATACTGCAAGAATTCAGAGCAGAAACTTCAACCGCGTTTTTCTCGAAAGCACGTTTTTAAAGTCAGTGGACATCGTCATTTGAAAACTACTTCACCGATTTCTTTCAAATTTGGAACATATTTTCTACATATAAAATACCAAACCCCAACGATTTTCTTTTTTTTTTTACTTTGGGGAAATTTTACAGATAAAAAATGGCGGATTTTTTCGTGAAAAATCGTAGTTTTTACGTCAAACAGCCTCAAAAATTTCATAAAAGTTAAATAAAATCGTTGGGGTCTAGAAAAACATCTATTAAAAATATTTTGCTCAGATTTTTTGATTTTAGATGATTCTGTGCTGAGATACAGTGTCCACCGCAAATCCTGTTTCCTAAAAGGCATCCTCGAAAGTGCTTCGTCACCGGCTCATTTTTCAATATTTTTCTACGAAAAAATTACTAAATGTTCTTTTAACAATGCTTTGTATAATGCAAAAAAATTATATACATTTTTTTGAACGATAGCTCTAAAAAAATTCGTGAAAATGGTGTTTTTTTTACCCGTTAGACCCTGCTCCCCCCTTAAGCAGGTTCGACTGTAGTTAGTTTTGTGTTTAGTTTTGTCGATAATAGTTTCATTATTAAATTTATATCAATTGAGTTATGCTTGTAAGTGTAGCGCACTTGCGGAGAATGAAAAAATGAGATCAATCATATTTCTCCGCAATTAGTTAAAACAACAATTCAAACTTCGTTTGCTTACTAATGAACGAAAATAAGCGATTATGAGATAAATATACATCGAGACTCTTAAAAATACTCTTAAATTTTGAAATAATTATAAAAATATTTTTGAAATTCCGTGAAAAAATTTCAATTATGTCAATTTCCCCGGTGAGATGCCGAAATTCACGGTTTTTTCCCGGTTTCCCGGTGTCGTGATGAAATTCCAAAGTTTTTCCCGATTTTTCCGGTTCGCTAGCAACCCTGTTATAGTTTATTTCAGATTATCCGGATTTATTCCGGATTCCGGCATGCCCATGAATCCAGAAAAGAATCCAGATAAGTCCAATCTGGCCGGGATGTCCAGATATTATTGATAACTTCCCGAGTTTTCCTAGGGTTTATTTAGATTATTTACTTAATCAAATAAAAAACTCAAATTACTCTTTAAAATTTTTAAAAATTTTTGTTCAATTAAAAATTTTTAAAAATTTCAAATATACATAAATTTTGCCCTTTCGTAATTAAAAAAAAAGTCCTGAATGTTTGACCGTGTGGATACGTGTGGTTGAAAGTATTGTATGCTTAAATTAAAGATCATCTATTTTATCAACAACTATTTTGAAGATATTTTGCTCAAATTCGACCTTCATTTAATTCATTATCAGAGAAGCAATTTCAAAAAGCTTGGTATCTGTTTCGAAACGTTTTATCCCAGATTTCACAGGAACGCAATCTCTTTGGTGATAAACGCCCTAGAAGCGACGAGTCAATTGATATCTTTTCAGTTATTGGTGACATTTTTAAAATCTGAAAGACCCCTACTTAAAAAATATCTTGTAATACATAATCCGATTATATCATCTGGTTGAAAATTATCGACTAAAAACATGAGGGGTATTAATAAGGAAGAAATAGGAAGCATTGAAATAATCGCTTACGTTTTTTTATTATTAAAAACTCAATAGAATATTCGACCGAATATTCGGCCTAATATTCGTTTGGCCGAATAGTTGAAAAGGTCAATATTCGGTATTCGACCGTTCGCCGAATACCACTTTTCGGTACATCTCTAATCTAGATTTTTTTTTCTTACGCAAACAACCTCTCTTATATGGTCTCTATTGCTTGATAAGTACCCGATTTATGCCAACAAACTTGTATGGAAGTTCTTAAGCAATACAACAACATATGTACAATGCCAGCAGATCGTGGCCTAGAGGATAGCATTCTTGTCTTCTAAGCCAACGATCATGAGATCGAATCCCGGTCATGACATAACCTGGCACACATAGTATGATGAAGGTTGGCGGTTCTAGCATTAGTAAAATGCTAGCCGTGTATACCTTGGAATTGTACGCCTTAATAATGCAGCACATGCAATGTGGATGGATCTTTTCAAGGGATCTTAGATTGCACTTGGAGATCCTACCTAGTTATGTGTGTGCTCGTATTGCTACCGTAAACAACTGCAACTTCAACCAATAGTGCAGGGGTGTCAAGAAGCATAGCAAAGTAAAAATAATGACGCGAGGTAAACCACAATAGATCAACTTAATGGTCGCAATGGACTCTCTCCCCAACAGGAAAAAAAAAACATATGTACAATAATTGAACCCCTCCGTCCTTTCCTCTCCACACTGCAAGAAACAAGGGTCTGTAACAAAAATATATCTCGTACTCAAATACCAATTTTAATTCGATTTGTCTTCTTACTTCTCCAGTTATAGTAACAAAATTGTATTGCCCCCCTTCCTATGTACTCCCTGGAAGAAGGGTGTTGTTTCAAATAATCATATAACCATTTCTCATACCCAAATGTTTTCCCACGTCATATTGGGTTCCATTTGGTCAGTAAATCATCAAGGCCAATAAAGGTCATTTTAATTAATGGTACATAATTGTTGTTATTAAATAAACCAGCAAGTGGATTTCCCAGTCTGGAATCTCCAAAAAGATTACAAAATTAAGAAACTGTCTTTTACTACACAAAGCAACAAAATTCACATTTTTCCAAGGTGTAAAGAATTTTGCAATTTTTATTTTTTTTTCATCCGTTCTCGTTTTATTGAGATTCAAGCGAAAGGCGAGAGGAGAAGATACGTCAATGATCAAACAAATTGTGCAGCCAATGATTAAAATTGTGGTATTTTGTCGTAATTTGTGGAAATTTGAGCGGGAAAGTGAGAAGGTTTGAGTTAAAATTAGAAAAACCAGTGCTCAGGAAGAGAGAAAATGTGCGAATTGTTGCAAATTGTTGCAATTTGTGAAGCAGTTGTGGAATTCTGATTATTACCATTCCAAATGCAAAGAATTCTCTCTCTACTCCAATCCCTCGGATTCAAGAGTTTACTTTTGGAAATAGTCAAAAATATTAAACAGATAAAACTGATGAATTTAAAGACCTTTAAACGTCATATCACCAGAACCAGAGATGATAGACAAAACCCGACAAAAGATTCGAATTCAGGACGCCAACATCCTCTAAAATTAGTTTTTTTATCCTAATCTGCTCTTGAGTGTCAATATGACACTATTGGAAGTTTGGCGGCTTGTAGCTTTCTTCGGGCGCATCCAAATAAAAAAAATCTACGGGGACCCTCAATGAATTCTTGAAATCTTCAATTTTGCATCATTACCTTTTTCATAGACGCACCCCGTAAACGCAGGAAAAAACACCCAAATCAGATCTTGAGTCAATTTGACAATCCTTGCTTTAAACCGCTATATCTCTCTTGTTTTCCAACCGATTTTTACAAAATTTATAGTTTTGGAAACCTCGTAATGTATCTCAAATATGTTTCTCAGACAATATTCACCTCTTTAGTTTTCCGTTATTCAAAGTTTAAGAAAAAAAAACCAGTGCAAAGTTGATTTTAAGTCTTAGAAAATCTGAAAAATTTCAAAGTTCGAAAAGCAGCTTCCTTCAAAAATTCGTCAGAAATTCTGTGGTTCGTGTTTTGAAAATTTAAAGATGCAAAACTGTGCCAAATAACGTCAACTTTAAATCCTCTTTTCAAAATTTATCTGGTGTGACTTAAACAACTTCATACACATTTTTAATTTTTTTGTGGTCATGATCTTGAAAAAAATCAAAAATATCTATCCTTATGTTCAACGTATTGCTTCTTACTTCAGCTTTCTTGAACACTAAGTGAAATTTGTTTTGAGCATTCCGCAGCTGATCTACAGTCTTTTTTCCGAAGCATGTTTTTTAGAATTTTGAAGTATTGAAGTGAAACTGAAGTGTAGTAGCTGAATATTGTCTGAAAAAAATATTTGAGGTACATTACGAGGTTTCGAAAACTTTGAAGTCAAAATATTTTAAAAAAACAGTACATTTATTGATTGTCCTACGTCTCGGCCATGATCTTGGTAATCATCAAGGAAATTGAAGTGTGTACTGTTAGTGTCTATTGCATTTCTCACGGTTGAAGGTAGAATCAGTATATGAACTGATGAAAAATATCACATCAGTCGCTATTTACGACTGTAGAGAGATGTTAATTCAGAATAAATAAACTCCTTAATCAAAAGACTGGAAATTTATTCTGGATTCCCTATGCAAAAAAAGGTGTAGCTTGATTTAAAAACACTAAATGATACAATACAGTGTAGCTTGAAAATTCATAAATTTTTAGGATTGCATTTTTCCTATTTTTTATATCGAAAGGAAGAGCTATTAGAGAAAATTATAATGCAAATTTATAAACTCAAAAACCTAGTAATTTTATTTTGAGATATTCATGTTTCATGTTCATATGCTTTAAGACAATTGTGTGGCAATCAATAGATTTCAATCAAACGAACGCTGACGACGAAACATTGAAACATTGTTTGGTTACTTACTAATTCGGAATCGAAATCAGAAGTTATGTTTACCTGAAAAAGGAAAAAAGAAACAAATTAGAATAATGATAAATTTATGTGAGGCCATGCCATAATGAGCTGTCCATCTTAAATTGTAGAAAGAGAAAGATCAAACCGAGCTGGAAATAAAAGGATATAAAATGCTTGGTTTGGTTGAAAAATCCTCAACGATGTTTGTAGAATTATAAGGAAAATCAACTTGTTTCTTTCCTCTGGAGAACCGAGCGTCTAACGTGTTTTGTGCGAATTTATAAATTCTCTTAATGAAATTTCTGTTGAACAACTTTGTTGAAGAAAGTAGCTTCCATAATTTTGCCTTAAATTATAAGCCGGTGACATACCCCTATGTCTTTTGGCATTGAAAAATTTAATTCAACTCATATCACTGCTTGTACAGAGCGACATTTGCTTGAAAAGTTGTCAATATCCAAAAAAAAAATTTTAAAAAAATCTTTGGATAAAATCAGGATTAAAGTGACACAAAACAAGCCATAACAAGGTAATTTTCCAGGCGATATAAACAAGGCATAATCCTTTCCATAAGACTTAACCTTCTTCACAAATTCAATTTTCAAAAGCATTTTGTGTGCTTGAAAGTTTGTCTAACCTCGTTACCAATTGACTTTGAACTTTAATCCTTTTTAATCCCCACAGTTCAATGACCAACCAAAAAAATAACACGATACGTTTGACGATCGTCTTAAGTGTATTAAAAAGGGTGCGCCATTGCGTGCCAATGGCGGTCTCAAGATGCGCCTGTCTTAAATCCATTCAGAATTTGTCGTCCCTTCATCATTCAGTTGACTGAGCGCCAAATTTATGAGCGAGCACTCGGCTTTCAGTAGTCGGTGCGTGGTAGCAGAGGCGGAAACTGATGCAATCCGATTCGAAGATCAGTGGGCAGAGTGCAGATCTTGACCCTACCTATCTTCGATTGTTTGGTTGCTTTGGAACTTAGCTTGAGGTTTTTAATGGACCTAGTAATGATGTAACATTTAATTCCGTTTGGCCATCGGAGGCTTGACGACGGTAGTTATTGATGAGCTTTGTTGAGAACTTTTTATGGTTATTGATATGTTATTGATCCTATTAATCTTTCAAATAAGAATTTCATTTCTGTTTGTCCTTGTTACAGTTATTCATCGATTTTATTATTCATATGTGTCGTGAGAAAACGTGACCAACATAATTCTCATAACAGAAGTGCAAACAACCCCCTAAAAATTGCACGTTGCGAAACGTGCCAAAAATATATCCCCCTTCCCAAAATGAAACGTTACAAATGTTTAGAGCCGGAAATGCCTTTCACCCTTGAATTTGCAACGAAAATCGCGCTTTATCCAATTAACTATCGAACCAACCGTGGCTGTAGGCAGGTAAATAGTGAGCTAAAAACACCTCCAGCTCAAAGAGACTTGCTCACGTATGTATCTCGAGACACGAAAACGATGCCAGGGTGCCAAAGACACAGAACTGGCAGCAAGCAACACACATGACAAATTCACATGTCCGGTAATTCAAGCATGTGTAACATTCATCGTGTGCATGTCGGTGAACTATTAGAAGAGGATTTCGTTTTTCTCCATTTCCCCCCACTTCCTCTAGGTAAAGCTACCCAGATCCATCGTGTCAAATGCCTTGCGGGGAAATTGAATCCCTCCGATCAAAAACCGACTGGGAAAAAGTAGTCGCTACAACTTCATTAGTTCTCCCGATCGTGAATTTGTGTTCAGATTTAGCTACTTCGAAGGTCCACCTACTCCTACTTTTCCTCCTCTTAATGTCGTTGGGATTGCACATCCCAAACTTCGGCATTGGCAAAGGCATAACATATGTAAATAAATATGTAGCCTCACACTGGAAAGCGAAATCAACCTTGCTTCCCTTGCTTCGCCTGGATTTGTTAACTACGCGACGCGGTAGTGATATTGATTTTTCCGGGAATGTTCGCAGTTTGTTTTCCGGAGCAGGGACCATAATTTGTTGTCATGTTTTGAGTCCCTTGGTTCAGGTTGTAGTGTTGTTTTTCCTGCTGCTGGCTCTGAATAAAACATTGAGACCTAGAATAGTTGAGTGACACTACAGACAGAACCACACAGTCTAGGTTGAACTACACTGGGTTTCAAATTTATGTCAGTTCAATTGAAAATAAAGAAAAAAAAGTATATTACTTTTCTCAGCTTGTGTTCGGATAAAGATAGCAAAAACATTAAGTTATATTTATTAGTCATTCTGACTAATGTAAAATTTTAAATAAGGTATTTAAAATCTAAAATTTTTAAAAACCATCTGATAGCTGACATTCGGACAGTTTCAAAATGGTACAGATTATAAAAATCGGTTCAGTAGTTTTGATATTGCAACCAAAACAGTAATCCGGGTCTCATATAACCCTAACCTGCTTATTGACCTTTATTTTTGCTGGGTGACTCTGGTTACCCTATTCAGAAATCTGAAAATAAGAAATTGTAGAGCTTCTCATTTGAGGAAAAGTCGGAAAATTTCATGCATGGCTAAATGGAGTGGATTCTTATTTGTGCCGATCACTTTATGAAGAAAATATTATTTTTTTGTACAGTTTTCGATTTTTAACATTTTTGTCAAATATAACAGGAAGGTTTTAATTTATTTTTGAAAATAAAAAAAGACTTTAGAGTTGTAGAATTCTAGTAAAACATAGAATAATTAAGTTTTTAAAAAAGGAATAAATTAAGGGTTGGGAACAGCAAAACCTTGATTTCGAAAAAAAAAATAAATTTTGTAATTTTTATTTATTTATTATTATTTTTTTTTTCATCCGCTCTCGTTTTATTGAGATTCAAGCGAGAGACTGATATAAAGGGAGAAGATACGTCAATGATCAAACAAACAGCCAATGATTAAAATTGTGGTAATTTGTCGTAATTTGTGGTAATTTGAGCGGGAAAGTGAGAAGGTTTGAGTTAAAATGAGAATAACCAGTGCTCAGGAAGAGAGAAAATGTGCGAATTGTTGCACATTGTTGCAATTTGTGAAGCAGTTGTGGAGTTTTGATTATTACCGTTCCAAATGCAAAGAATTCTCTCTCTCTTTACTTTTGGAAATAGTCAAAACTATTTAACAGATAGAACTGATGAATTTGAAGACCTTCAAACTTAATATCACCAGAACCAGAGGTGATAAAAGAAACACGACAAAAGATTCGAATTCAAGATGCCAACAGCTTCTAAAATTAGTTTTTTAACCTTAATCCACTCTCGATTGTCAATATGAAACTATTGGAAGTTTGGCGGTTTATAGCTTACTTCGGATGCAAAAAAAAAAGAAATCTTTAATTTTGCATCATTACTTTTTTCATGGACGCACCCCGAAAACGCAGGAAAAAAAAACACCCTAATCAGACCTTGAGACAATCTGACATTCCTTACTTTAAACCGCTATATCTGTCTTGTTTTCCAACCAATTTTTACAAAATTCATAGTTTTGGAAACCTTGTAATGTAACTCAATTATGTTTCTCAGACAATATTCAAATCTTAAGTTTTCCGTTATTCAAAGTTTCAGAAAAAAAACCAGTGCAAAGTTGATTTTTAGTCTTAGAAAATCTGAAAAATTGCAAATTGACAAAAGGTTCGAAAAGCAGCTACCTTCAAAAATTCGTCAAAAATTCTGTTTTTCGTATTTTGAAAATATAACGATGCAAAACTGTGCCAAATTACGTCAACTTTAAATCCTCTTTTCAAAATTAATCTGGTGTG
Source organism: Uranotaenia lowii (assembly GCF_029784155.1). NCBI lineage: Eukaryota > Metazoa > Arthropoda > Insecta > Diptera > Culicidae > Uranotaenia > Uranotaenia lowii. The sequence continues at coordinate 12,693,949 of NC_073692.1, read as the reverse complement.
ACTTAAGCAACTTCCTACAAATTTTTATATTTTTTGTGGTCGTGATCTCGAAAAAATTCAAAAATATATATCCTTATGTTCAACGTATAGCTTCTTACTTCAGCTTTCTTGAACACTTAGTGAAATTTGTTTTAAGCATTCCGTAGCTGATCTACAGTCTTTTTCCGTAGCATGTTTTTTTAGGATTTTGAAGTATTGAAATGAAGCTGAAGTGTGGTAGCTGAATATTGTCTGAAATAAAAATTGAGATACATTACGAGGTTTTGAAAACTTTAAAGTCAAAATATTGTTTACAAACAGTACATTTTCTGAATATCCTACGTTTCGACCATGATCTTGGTCATCATCAGGGAAATTGGAGTGTGTACTGTTTGTGTATATTGCATTTCTCACGGTTGAAGGTAGAATCAGTATATGAACTGATGAAAAATATCACATCAGTCGCTATTTACGACTGTAGAGAGATGTTAATTCAGAATAAATAAACTCCTTAATCAAAAGACTGGAAATTTATTCCCTATGTAAAAAAGGTGTAGCCTGATTTAAAACACTAAATGATACAATACAGTGTAGCTTGAAAATTCATAAATTTTTAGGATTGCATTTTTCCTATTTTTTATATCGAAAGGAAGAGCTATTAGAGGAAATTATAATGCAAATTTATAAACTCAAAAACCTAGTAATTTTATTTTGAGATATTCATGTTTCATGTTCATATGCTTTAAGACAATTGCGTGACAATCAATAGATTTCAATCAAACGAACGCTGACGATGAAACATTGTTTGGTTACTTACTAATTCGGAATCGAGATCAGAAGTTATGTTTACCTGAAAAAGGAAAAAAAGAAACAAATTAGAATAATGTTAAATTTATGTGAGGCCATGCCATAATGAGCTGTCCATCTTAAATTGTATAAAGAGAAAGATCAAACCGAGCTGGAAATAAAAGGATGTTAACAAGCCCCTGAGGAATGTTCAACAAATGATTTAAAATGCTTGGTTTGGTTGAAAAATCCTCAACGATGTAGAGAAATTAATCCAACTGTGTTAGATGAAATTTCAGGGACTAGATAAGAGAAAATCGATGTTGAAGAACATGCGAAAAAAATTCGCCTTATCTCCCGGTAGGACTTGAACCCACATCCACATCCTCAACAATGTTTGTAGAATTATTAAGAAAATCAACTTTTTTCTTTCCTCTGGAGAACCGAGCGTCTTACGTTTTTTGTGCGAATTTATAAATTCTCTTAAAGAAATTTCTGTTGAACAACTTTGTTGAAGAAAGTAACTTCCATTATTTTGCCTTAAATTATAAGCCGGTGAATAGGGGTATGTCTTTTGGCATTGAAAAATTTAATTCAACTCATATCACTGCTTGTACAGAGCGACATTTGCTTGAAAAGTTGTCAATTTCCAAAAAAAAAAATTAAAAAAATCTTTGAACAAAATCAGGATTAAAGTGACACAAAACAAGCCATAACAAGTTAATTTTCCAGGCGATATAAACAAAGCATAATCCTTTCCATAAGACTTAACCTGCTTCACAAATTCAATTTTCAAAAGCATTTGTGTGCTTGAAAGTTTGTCTAACCTCGTTACCAATCGACTTTGAACTTTAATCCTCTTTAATCCCCATAGTTCAATGGATAACCAAAAATAAAAACGATTCGTTTGACGATCGTCTTGAGTGGATTAAAAAGGGTGCGCCATTGCGTGCCAATGGCGGTCTCAAGATGCGCCTGCCTCATTCAGAATTTGTCGTCTCTTCATCATTCAGTTGACTGAGCGCCAAATTTATGAGCGAGCACTCGGCTTTCGGTAGCTGGTGGTAGCAGAGGCGGAAACTAATGCAATCCGATTCGAAGATCTGTGGGCAGAGTGCAGATCTTGACCCTACCTATCTTCGATTGTTTGGTTGCTTTGGAACTTAGCTTGAGGTTTTTAATGGACCTAGGAATGATGTAACATTTGATTCCGTTTGGCCATTGGAGGGTTGACTGTAGTAATTGATGAGCTTTGTTGAGAACTTTTTATGGTTGCTGATATTTTATTGATCCTATTAATCTTTCAAATAAGAATTTCATTTCTGTTTGTCCTTGTTACAGTTATTCATCGATTTTATTATTCACATGTGTCGTGAGAAAACGTGATCAACATAATTCTCATAACAGAAGTGCAAACAACCCCCTAAAAATTGCACGTTGCGAAACGTGCCAAAAAGGTACCCCCCTTCCCAAAATGATTCGTTTCAAATATCTAGAGCCGGAAATGCCTTTCACCCTTGAATTTGCAACGAAAATCGCGCTTTATCCAATTAACTATCGAACCAACCGTGGCTGTAGGCAGGTAAATAGTGAGCTAAAAACACCTCCAGCTCAAAGAGACTTGCTCACGTATGTATCTCGAGACACGAAAACGATGCCAGGGTGCAAAAGACACAGAACTGGCAGCAAGCAACACACATGACAAATTCACATGTCCGGTAATTCAAGCATGTGTAACATTCATCGTGTGCATGTCGGTGAACTATTAGAAGAGGATTTCGTTTTTCTCCTTTTTCCCCCTCTTTCTCTAGTAAAGCTACCCAGAGATCCATCGTGTCAAATGCCTTGCGAGGAAATTGAATCCCTCCGATCAAAAACCGACTGGGAAAAAGTAGTCGCTACAACTTCATTAGTTCTCCCGATAGTGAATTTGTGTTCAGATATAGCTACTCCAAAAGTCCTACTCCTACTTTTCCTCTTCTTAATGTCGTTGGGATTGCGCATCCCAAACTGTGGCATTGGCAAAGGCATAACATATGTAAATATGTAGCCTCTCACTGGAAAGCGAAATCAACCTTGCTTTGCTTTGCCTGGACTTGTTAACTACGCGACGCGGTAGTGATATTGATTTTTCCGGGAATGTTTGCAGTTTGTTTTCCGGAGCAGGGACCATAATTTGTTGTCATGTTTTGAGTCCCTTGGTTCAGGTTGTAGTGTTGTTTTTCCTACTGCTGGCTCTGAATAAAACATTGAGACCTAGAATAGTTGAGTGACGCTACGGACAGAACCACCACACAGTTGAGGTTGAACTACACTGGGTTTCAAATTTATGTCAACTCAATTGAATATAAATAAAAAAAAAGTATATTACTTTTCTCAGCTTGAGTTCGGATAAAGATAGCAAAAACATTAAGTCAAATCATTAGTCATTCTGACTAGAAAGAAGTTCATTTTTTTTTTTTGAATATTCTAATGTAAAATTTTAAATAGGATATTTAAAATCTAAAATTTTGAAAAAAACATTTGATAGCTGACATTCGGACAGTTTTAAAATGGTACAGATTATAAAAATCGGTTCAGTAGTTTTGATATTGCAACCAAAACAGTAATCCGGGTCTCATATAACCCTAACCTGCTTATTGACCTTTATTTTTGCTGGGTTACCCTATTCAGAAATCTGAAAATAAGAAATTGTAGAGCTTCTATTTGAGGAAAAGTCGGAAAATTTCATGCATGGCTAAATGACCTATTTATTTGCTAGGTGGCTCTGGTAAATTTATTGAGAAATTTAAAAACGAGAAATTGTAGAGCTACTCATTTTAGGAAATTCAGAAAAATTCGTTCCTGAGATAAAGTACTGTTTTAGAAAAAAAACGGATTTAATACACTTGTCAGTGGATATTCAAAATTGTATATAGGATGAAAGTATTTGAAAATTATCATAACTTTCATATAAATAATTTTATTTGAAAGTACAGACCCCGTTCGCTTTCGGCAACATGCCCGTAAATTTTATGTTGCCAAAATCAAATGTTGCCAAAATCGAATGTTGCGGTTTTTTTTGTCACTTTTTTAATTATAATTTTTATTTTAAATTAGTCAAAATTGATGTAAAACCTTATACTAGCAAGAAGTTTTTAATTTGGCTCAGTTATATTAGTTTGAAGCAGTAAAACAAGGATAAATTCATGTTTCTACTGTTTAAAATTATTTATATTTTTAATTACTGGATCCTGAAATGTCTTTTATCATCCCGTACCTATGATTTTTTTTAACAAGTAGTGAGCGAAATAAGAATAGTATCACTGTGAGTTTTGCTTGAAAAAATACGAAATTAAAGAAGCACACCAATTTAAAAAAAATACAATTTACCTGCTCATGGTGATCGGTTGGAAAATTTTTTTGGCACCGAAAAATTAAAGAGCTAGCGGAAAAAACAATGGCGGAACGCTCACCAAAAACAAAAATATCTTTTCCGTTGATACTGGAATTTTAAACCATTATTTTGGATTTCTTTGAAAATCATTAAAATTCAATAGTTCATTTTGTTGAAAAATAAAAAACTATCGAAGTTTTCGAGAGAGAACCAAAAAACGGTTGAAAAAACTCAAAAATGGTTGTAAAAAAATGAGCGTGTAATTAATCCCAAATAGTGAAAAATGGGTCATAATTCCGTTTAACAGCACGACAGTGCTGCCATCTACGACTTAAGACTGAAAATATGGTGTTTGACTGATTAAAAAATAATTTATTTTGAATGAGAAGCCTTTGGATTCAAATTAAACCTAGAATTGATGTTTTATCACTACACTTTCTGTTTATGAAGCAAATGAGCGGTTTTATAAAGTATTATAACTCAAATGTCAAATTCCTTGGCGCTGGAGAAAAATTTCTTAAAAACCTAAAAAAAACCTAAGCTACGGCTTTAATAACCTAAATATAGAAACGCTTAAATATAAGAACGCAATTTAAAAAAGATGCAAAACCATGTGCTTCAAATAATTTAACGTTTATCCGAATTGACATCTGAAGTGAAGAAAACAATGGAAAACAATCGTTGAAGTAAATAACAATTCGGTAACGTTGGATCCAATCATCGATCGAAATAACTATTGATTTTTTTAATTTTGATAATTATGATAATTTTGAAAATTTTGATTATAATTTAGATTTTGTCGTTTTGGCAATTTAGGATTTTTTTCAATTTTGTTATTTTTGCAGATTTAGTTATTATTTACAAGTATGTCTGTTTTAGATTTTTGCTTGATTTTTTTCATTTTTGTAATTGCATGATTTTTTGTTAAAATTAACCGGTTTAAAAAAAATTAAAACAAAAAAAAAATTATAAAATTAGCAATATTGACAAAATTCGAAAAATTCAAAATTAACAAATAGGATTAAAAAAAAATACAAAATTACCATAACTAAAAAATTAACCAAATTGACAAAATTGACCAAATTTACAAAATTGAAAAAATTGACAAAATCGAAAAAAATAAAAAAAGGACAAAATTGAAAAAATGCCAAAAATTGTTTAAAATTTCCAAATTGACAAAATAGACAAATAAGAAAAATACAAAAGTGACCACATTCATACAATAATTAACTAATTTTGTCATAACCAACAAAATTAACAAAATTGATAAAAATGACAAATTAAAAATAATTCCAGTGTAGCATTTCATAAGGGCGAAACTAGCAGTTAGCTCGAGAAACGAGAAAAACGCGTTTGAAATTTCTAAACATCTAATCAAATCCTATTTAAAAAATCGGCCACTTTTTGTTCAAGAAAATCAAGAAATGTGCATTACATTCAATCATTGTTCGTTGGTTATCGAGAATTTAAACTTTTTTCACTAAATTTCAGATATTTTCGAGTTTCACCCTTCTTTATTTTCGATTCCAGTTACGCCTGCAAGTTTTGCCCAATCAATCGGTCGTTTTTTGATTTGGTTTTGTAGTAACGACCATTGCACACTGGTGTAGAACATCAATCTAGCGGAACTAAATTAATAGCGCCCAGGGATGAAAAGATAGACTTTTGATGTCTTCGACTACATTGCATATTTTTATAAGGCGCATACTTTGAAATAAAATATAGAATCGAGGGGTCCACCAATAGCAAGATAAAAATGCTAACGTTTTTTGTTAAGCATTTTAGAGCTTTGGTTTATTCTACAAAGTTGTTTATCTTAACAAAATACATAACTTTGCTGAGCAAGTCAAAGTTCTACAATTTCATTCTAAGGAGTTTCAATGAAATTAAAAATAAAACCTTGAAAAAACAGTTTTTTAAATCTGAAACGTTATAGGTAAGGCAAAAACATTTTCAGTCTTCGAAACAAAGATGAAAAAAGTTAAGATCTACAATCTTTTAGTACATTATAATGTGTTTTGAAATTGCTGAAGCGCTGTAGAAAGCATTTAGTGTAATATATTAACGATTTTTAAAGAAAAGTTGATCGAATTGCGCAAATTTTCACACCATCAGCCAATGTGGATTTTATGTTTGGTGTTAAGAGGAATCATTACCATATAAAACTAGCGTGGAACTCGGTGGAACTCGAAGCAATTTTAAGATTCAAAATCTAGAATTTTGTTCACAAATATCACTTATGTTGTTTTAACAACATTTGCTTCGGTCAGGAGTAAATGGTGTATTTCAACGTGTTGACAGCTCTGGTTTCAAAATGGTCATAGATCCTTTACTCAAATTGATTTGTTATCCAACGAAAATTTTATATCTCAAAAGTGTTTTTTTCGTTGAATAGAGCAAAAATTGGCCTGCCACCAGCTACTGAAAGCTGAAAGTTACTTTACTTTTGGAGTTGAATCACTTTCACGTGTTGGAACAGATATCATTTATATAATGATGTACTAGAACAGATTCTATTAATTCGAAACGGAAAACCGGTTAAATCATCAAATTATTTCTTATTCTCAAATTCTGCAAGTTCATTGCTTTAAATAAACAAAGAAACTAATAAAGTGTCTAAAAAAAGAGATATTTGTGAACAAAATACTAGATTATGAATCTTAAATTGCTTCGAGTTCCACCGAGTTCCACGGTAGTTTTATATGGTAATGATTCCTCTTAATACCAAAAATAAAATCCACATTGGCTTGAAAATCGTTAATATATTACACTAAATGCATTCTACAGCGCTTCAGCAATTTCAAAACACATCACAATGTACTGAACAATTGTAGATCTTAACTTTTTTCAACTTTGTTTCGAAGACTGAAAATTGTTTTGTCTTACCTAAAACTGAATTTGAATCAAATATCTTACTGAGATAGGTTCGAGAAATGCTCTTTTTATAGTGTTATATAGGGAAAATAAGGTGAAATAGGAATCTTTAGGAACACGTTTATTTAACCATTCAAAACAGCTGTAATATGTGAGTTGTATCACTGTTTCGTGTTCCGACACTAAAAAAAAGTTTATTTCCTATCATGGTTGAAGTTGAAAAGATGATATCTTATTTAAAATAATGAAAATCTATTTTAAAATCGTGGGTCAAAAGGGGGCACAAAAAGGGGGATATTCAGGAATCAAAACCTTGGATACTGAAATCGTTCCATGTCATCTCAGAAGCTTATTTGGTTAACTCTAAGGAGTCGCTCAAAATCGCTCAAGTTTGTATGTATCGTTTGTTATAGCGAAACTGCAAAATCAACTTTTTTATTTAATTTTTATGAACATTCGATTGCTCTACAAATTTGTTTTTCTTTAACAAGACGTAATTTTTCAAATTTCCTTTTCCACGGAAAAAATGAATATACTTTACAATTCAAGTAAATTTTCTGCACACTGTATTACTGTCTAGTCCGGGACTCGAGCAAAATGGGATCAGGGACAAAAGTGGCATCGCGTGCATTTTACTTTTAAACTCCCACGAAAACAAAGCATTCCACCATTATTGTGGTCATGGTAAGAAAAGAAAAAAAAAGCTATCCGAATGACAGCAGGATATGTACTGATAGGAGGAAGACTTCATGTTACGAAAAAGGAATATCTAATTTTAATAATTCATTTGTTCGAATTTTGCTATTCAGCTGTAGTAATATTAAAATCGGATTAATAATAATTTCAAGTTCATTCGTGAAATTTCCTTCCGGTTAATACGTAGATATGATACAACAAAAATAATTTGAAATCAACAGCTAAAAATGAAAAAAATTCCTGTTATGACACTTTTACTTCCAGAGGCGAACATTCATAAAACGAAGAAAAACAACATTGTTAAAAATTACCCCCTCGCACACAACCGTGATTCGAGGATGGAGGGGAAACTTGGCCCTCAAATTTATTTAATCCAAACTCATGCTCATTTGATTTCGTGACTAATTTCTATATTTTGCCTCCCTCTAACTCTAGCCTTATGGCCGAGGTTCGTCGTTCTACTGAGACTTAGAACACTTGGGAGCTACTGGAATGGAAAGTACCGGCGAGAAAAACCTTGAGGGAGTAACCCACCGTGATTGATTTATGGTCAATTAAGTTTATGGCAAACGTTAATTCTATGTAGGCAATTGAGCGTGGTAGGGGAAAGTTCTTACGTTTTAGTGGTTTGCAACTCATATTGTAATGTGTGTAGAAATTTTTTTTCAAACAAATTAATTTCTGGAAGATTAATTTTTAGCTCTATGGAGTTTAGACTCTGATTTAGAGAAAGAATGAAACGGCGAAAGAGAAAAACACATTTCGAGCATATCAGCAAGCGGTTATTTTTTCAACTAAATAAATAATTCAATGAACCCTTAGCTTCAAACGATAACGATAATGAAAATCTTCGAACAACCAAGCCGTTTCCCTAGAGCTGTTTAAATTTGAATAATTTATAATCGCTTGAGTGCGATAACTCAAGAACGGCTCCATCAAAAAGGTAACTGAACTTTCGTATTACACAATTCTGGGAACGTCTTGGGTCCGCGGCTAGTTGACTCCAAATTGTCCTATTAGCGTGTTGGGATGCTTGCTGGAATCCGAAAAATATGTTTGAAGAAAAAATCACCATAACAAAAAAAGTAAAGTCCCCACTTGGAAAGGTGTGAGAGTTCCCACCTTCCTTTCCGAAATATGAATATATAAATTCAAGGCCACAGACAAAAGCCGGTTGCAACAGAAAAAAAACGCTAAATTTTGGCGCGATTTTTTCCCGCCAAATCCGGATCCAAACACTTCTCAACGTCAACCATTGAATGGTTGACTTTTGTTTCTTCTTTCTGCTCGCTGTTCCTGTTAATAGGTGGGGAGCACTCGAATTGATGAACCGAAATTGATCGTTCATTCAGCAAACCACCACCAATCGCGAATACCGCGATAAAACAAAAATACAACAAACATTTCCGAGACCTGACGAGATGACGACACGGTTGACGTTCGTTCGATTGGGAGGAGGCAACGCGAATTTCAGCCAGCTTTTGGCTGTTAAAAACTCATAAAATAACATCGATATGCGTCACGCAAACGATTGTACCTTTTGCTAATTTGATTTTTTTTAACTATACGACGACTGGTTTAATTTCATTTGTTGGTGCTACCTGACGTCGATAAGTTTCGATAGATATTTGCATTTTAACGCTCGTGTTCAAAGAGACCTGGCTTGCGAAGTTCACGGTAAAGTCGTAGAAAAGAATCTTGAATGCCGCCGTCTCGGCCTTCACGCACGATTAGCGTTGAGTCGCGACATTGGGAATGTCATAATTCACTTTGATTTGAACGAATGTCGAACAAAAATCTCAGCTTTCCAACACATACATATGCTTCATGCCGAATGAGATTTCTCTTACAAAAAGGGTAACATAATTCTCAAAAGTTGATCCTTGATCAAATTTGACAAAATGAAGTTATTTATTTGACATTAGTTTTTGTTTTTTTTTGTCGTTTTTGTTCGTTCAGTAATTATTTGTTAATTTAGATATTTTACTCATTTTAGCTTAGCTTAGCAGAGCTTGGTTGATTACTCACATCCACCTTTAAAGCGTTGAACTCGTAACAAAAGATGAAAAAAACATTTTCTGAAACCTTCTGGCCTTTTTTAAATAATTCTCGATTATTTGCACTTCAAACTTCACGCAAGCGTAGCTTAGTAGAAAAAGTTCCACATTGCCAATGGTTGCTACTCCGTGATTGACCGAGGACATCAGTTTTGTTCAGAGGACAAATGAATGGAACCTGGGATTTGCTGCACATTCACCATGTCCAAAACTGATGCTCTCTCTTTAAACATCAACCACGGCGCCGGCCACGTCCTAGTAGTCAAGTGGTCAAATTCACTTAAAGGTTGATACGGTCAAAATTTGGTCAAGGGAAAATTCGTGTAAATCGGTGAAATCGTTTATTTAAAAAATCAAATCAAGTTTCTTTTTCAAGTTTAATTAGTTAAAAAATCAGGAAAAATATTCAGTTAGCCTTCCGCTTTTCCAAATCCGAATTGCCGGGTCATACGCTTAACCCCTGCCATCAGATTTTGTACAGCCACTTTGTCTACCTTCTTCGCCGCAGAAAGCCAGTTTGCCTTGAACTGCTACTCATTCTTAGCAGTTTTTTTTTTGGTCTTCCTTATGTTCTGCTTGACAATAGCCCAGTATTTCTCAATTGGGCGGAGCTCTCGCGTGTTGGGAGGGTTCTTGTCCTTGGGAACCACCTGCACGTTGTTGGCGGCGTACCACTCCATGGGCCAACCGTGTTTCTTCAGGAAAGGCAGCAGACGTTTATTCAAACACTCTTTCACGTAAATTTCTTGGTTGACAGTCCCGGAAGTTATGAAAATGCTGCTTTTCAAGCCACAGGTACAGATGGCTTGCCAAACTAGATATTTCTTCGCGAACTTTGACAGTTTCATGTGCTTGAAAATATCTGCCACCATTCCCCTTCCTTTTGCCGTATAAAACTCCTGTCCCGGAAGCTGCTTGAAGCCGGCTTTGACGTAGATTTCGTCGTCCATTACCATGCAGTCAAACTTCGTCAGCATTGTCGTGTACAGCCTACGGGTTCGCGCTTTGGCCGTCGTATTTTGTTTATCATCGCGATTTGGAGTCACTACCTTCTTGTAAGTCGATAGTCCAGCTCGTTTTTTGGCTTGATGCACGGTTGTAGATGATACACCCAGCTTATTTGCGGCATCTCGAAGAGAGAGGTTAGGGTTTCGCTTGAAACTACCGGCAACTCTCTTTGTCGTCTCAGCGGCTTCCGGTTTTCGATTTCCCCCCGATCCAGACTTCCTGGCTGTCGACAAACGTTCCCCACACACTTTAATTACATTTGTAACGGTTGATTTGGCAACTTTTAGCGATTTTGCCAGCTTCGCGTGCGAGTAGCTCGGATTTTCGCGATGCGCGAGCAAAATTTTGATACGCTGCTCTTCTTCCTTGGACGGCATTTTGACAACTGAAGAATGAATTCAAAAATCAAAATAGGAGCAACATTCTACACACACATACCTTCAAAATGAGGGATGTTCAGGTTTTTTAAATGCAAAATTGAAAGAAATACGTCAAGTAGATATTGACTAAATTTTGACCGTATCACCCTTTAATGTCCATCGCAAACTACTGCAAAAATATTTTCGAACACATTGAACTCGCTTTAAGAATGAATCAGAAAGAAAAAGAATACTTAGCTTAGGTTTACTTGATTCTTCCAATTTTTGCCAAAGAGGGCGATAAAAACTCGCTAGACTTGCTCACTCGCTCTAGAAAATTCCGGAAAGAGCAGCATCGTAAATCGAGAGAGTTTAAGGTTGATTCATCTCCACTATAAGAGGAAACTGCTCTTTTTAATTTTTCCTCTTATTTTTATTGAATTAAATGGAAAAGAATTCTCCGACATTTCAGTCATCTTAATAATAACAGTCAATTTGGTCACTTAAATCAAATTAATCACTATTTATGTTCATAGTTTTTAATAAAACCATACTAGTCCTTTAAGTATATTTGTCATTCTATTCTTTCTAGTCGTTTTAGTCGTTTTAGTCAATATTATCTTTTTGGTCATTCTAGTCATTTTTATGAGATAGTCATTTTGGTCATTTTTATCATAAACTAGCTGATCCCATACGAACTCCGTTTCGCTTTCAACTTTGAATATGTATAAAAGTCAATTACCAAGCATTTTCAAGATGCACTTCCGAATTCATTGGTAAGTAACAATTGCAATATATTGAATGATCACTTTTTCTGTCGTTTGCTACTAAATTTGAAATCAGGAATCAATTGAGCATGCCAAAAAACCCCGTCTATAAATTTCGACTCAATCGTTGCATAACAACGCAATTATTTCCAAAAAGTTAAACCCCTTTCAGTGGCCGGCCTCTTTTACAACAGCTGAAATCGGTTGCCCTTCCCTCAAAACTCCCGTGTGCAAATTTTCATAGCAATCCATTGCATAATAACGTCAATATTGCTAGAAACAGTGAAAAACTAATGAAAATTGACGACCCCTTTCGTCGACCCCTGGCAAAAAATTTAGCATAGTTAGCATGGACGACCCCTTTGGCCGACCCCTGATTTTAGTTTGGATAAGTGAAATCAGTTATTTGTCCCTAATAACTCCTATGTGCAAATTTTCATCCCAATCCGATGTATAAAAACGACAATATCACTAAGATACTGAAAATTTAATATGGACGACCCCTATTGCCGGCTCCTTACACTAAATTGGATACCTCAAATCGATTGCACGTCCCTCAAAACTATTGTGTACCTATTTTCATCTGAATACGATGTATAATAACGTCAATATCGCAAAAACAGCGAACAGTTAATATGGACGACCTCTTTGGCTGTCCCCTTACACAAAATTTGACACCTGAAATCGATTGCTCGTCTTTCAACACACTCATGTGCAAATTTTCAACACAATCCGACGAAAAATAAAGTCAATATCGTGAAAACAATATTTGTCTTGTATGGACGACCCCCTTCAGAAGAGGTCATCCAAAAATCTGAAAACATTTTTCATCCTTCCTAGTCCTAATGAGTATCCATGCCAAATTTCAGCTCTCTAGCTCTAAAGACGGCTGAGTCTATGGAGGACAAACAAACAAACAAACAAACATACAGAAATTGCTTTTTATATATATAGATTTTGTCATTTAGTCAGTTTAATCAGTTAAACTCTTTTTATCTTTTTAGTTGTTTTTGTCATTTAAGCTTTATTTTTATTTTAGTCATTTGACTTAATCATTTGAGTCAATTTAGCATTTTTGTCATTTTTGTCATTTTTGTCATCTTAGTCATTTTCGTCAATTTAGTTAGTTTAGTCATTTTGGTTAATTTAATGATTATAGTCATTTCTATCATTTTTTCTTCGATTTTTGACATTTTAAATTTTAGCATTTTAGTAATTTTTAACATTTTTGTCATTGTGGATTTTTATCCCTTTAGTAACTTTAATCTTGCCAGTGCGTTTTAGAGTATTTATCATTTTCGTCATATTACTCGTTTTATGAATGCTTGCCATTGCCAAGACAAAGATGAATGTCGTTTTAGTATTTAAAAAAAAACAATTTCTATCAATTTAGTAATTTTAATCATTAAGGTTTTTTTTCACATTTGGGCCAATGGAAATATTCTGATAGTTTTGGTTATTTTTGAAATTCTAATTGTTTCGCTAAATTTTAAACTGTTGATCGAGTTACTTACAGCTACATTAAGTAATTTTAGAACTTTTAATCAACTGGGTCAATTTAATTACTTTCATCGTTTCGATTACTTCAATTTTTTTTATTTGGACAATTCAATCATTCTGATCCTTTCTGTGAAACTGTTGGCATAATTTCCACTTATCATAATTTTGATATTTTTTTTTATTCTTTTCCGTTTGTTTATTTTTGCTTTGGAGTTTCGAAGAGTTTTGTTTTTTTTTTTTAATTTTAATTTGTGTGGTCTTCCTTAATTATTATTTTTCGGTGATTTACGACGAAATATAAAACTGTTGTTTTTTTTACGTTTCGGCTTTCTGAATTTAAGCCATCCTCAAAAAGAACTAGTTTTGCAATGTGTTTCTTTTACGGCCGTAAAGAAAACACGCGCGGAAAAACAAGTTTTTTTTCTGAAGATGGCTGAAATTCAATAAGCCGAAACGTAAAAAAAACAGCAGTTTTATTGCAGGTGAAGAAGCTGGCTCCAAATCGCCTGCAGTGAAGGTCTTGTTTTACGTCGGACAATCTTCGCCTGACCCTTAAATAGGTAGGTAGGTATAAATTTTGGTTTTGTCATTGTTGAATGATTTTTATCATTCTTTGTTCGATGCAAGGTTGCGAAATCTCATGAGATTGAGATTTTTTTGAGTGAGATTTTCCCTTTTTGAATCTCAGTGTGATGCTAGGTAATCTCATCGTGAGTATCACAAACGGTTCTTGTCTTGAATGTCAACGCTTTCTCAGACTGAGAATCACGAGCAGAAAAACTACTTTTTGGAAGGCAGAGATGCCATGGAATAATATTTGTGCAAGCTCTTGAACAATGAAACAAGTTTTATAGTTCAGAAAAAGCTGAACCACGACTTTTTACAAACTGTCAGTTATACTTGATGAATGTTGAAGGCCAGTTATACTTTTTTTAAACATTTTAATAGAGAACATACTATTAAAAGCTCAGTACAATCAGGTTGATGATAAGAATTTGTTTTTTTTTATTTATGTCTTAAGCAAAGTTGCGAAATCTCGTTCAGTTAATAATTTATCGAGTGAGGTTCTTCCTTTTTGAATCTCAGTGTGAAACGTTAACGTTGATTGTGAATGAAAGTTTTGATTTTAAATCATCTTTCTGAAGAATGTATTATCATGACTTGTAAGAATCTGATTATAATATTTATGTCTAAGTTTAATGAAAGTTTTGCAGAATGAGCAAAAAGTTTTTATGACCAAATATGTTGATGAGTCTCGCTCGTATTCAGAAGATTTAAGACATGCAAGTTATGAAATTGTATTTCCTACAGTAATGTACTTTTAAATCTCTTAAAAACGTTGATGCAAAGTTTTGCAATCATGGAAAAGAACCGCAAACATTGAAATGAGCAAGCTCAACATTCTTCAAAAAACCCCCAATGGCTTAATGTGCTTGCCAGAAAAAAAACATCTCAAATCTTCTGGACATTACAAGAAACTATAAAAAAAATATAGCATAATCTGAATTGCTAAATATTTGATTATTATAAATACTAACACAAAAAGTACCGCAAAGACAACTAAGCTGTGAAACACTAAAATTATAAGGATCCACCGGGCCTAATTTTACTAATTTAGTATCTTTGAATTACCGAAAGTTTTTTTTGTCAATTTTGCAGAAAAAAGTTTTATGATTTTATTTAGAGCATTCAAGCTACGCTTTGCTTTTACTTGTAGCGACAACCTTAAAAACGAAGTTGAAATTTATAGGTAGCTATGTAGAGTTTTAATATAAATGAAGAAAATAGTTTCTTAATCTTCCAAACAAATTAAAATTTAAAATATAACAATTAAAAAAAGGATTGTTACCAACGAAAAACCATTCCAATTAAAACGCATGGCATCCCAGCTTATGCAACCGGCTGGAATCGACCACATATGAAAAGCATTTATGAACCAAATAAAAAGTAATGAAGAAATATCAAAATTTTCCCTTTCAAATGAAAGCGGCGGTTAGTAGCTTCTATCCTAATGGTTAATCTTTTTTATTTCAATTTAAAATAGACATTTTAATGATTTTTTATGCACTTTAACGATTTTCTTTTTCAAGAGAAAGAAAGCCGGTTTTATTTGCACCGGCTCACAGATCTTTTTCAAATATTATCTCGACTCGCGTGATGTTTGAAATTCCCTGTGGGAAATTTCTGAAGTAGAAAACATGATCGTTGCACCAAAAAGTAGGATATGATTCATACCAGCCTATCTAATGTCCGATAAATTCACTAATTCTATAAAGAGCGTTTCCAGAAGATTTATAGAATTCTAAATAGAAAAAAGAATATGACAGAAAATATAATGTGCCATTGAATATTAAGATTGATCAAATATTTTTGTATTACCATTTGGAATAATTTAAAATCGCTTCTTTTGTTAAGCGGCCTTACTTCTAATTTTTTGATTATTATCTTATGAGTTTCTAGACACATGCATAAGAGATGAATTGTTCTTTAATTATCATAGCTGGATTTTTTTTAACGATTTTTGAGTACGTTTAAAAATGCCGTGAAACTCTTGGAAAAAACACTGTTCAATTTTATTAAAATGGCTAGTTTAGACTGTTAATTGATCATTCACAGCCTAGTACATCATTTTGAAGTGGTTTTTGTGAAATCGGAATTGTTAAGATTGGTTTCGGAAATTGGTTTTCTCTACAGTTGTTCCGGATCTTTTACAGTCTCTAAGTGACTATTACTGTCAAAAATTCGGCAGAAAATTGCACTACCAATGAGTAGTTTGGAACAGAGAAGGGATGTCAAGGACCAAGGACGATTAAAAACAGATCGTTTGAAAAGAGATTTAAATAAAAGTTGAAACAAAGACAACACTGACATCACGGCTTCTATAATTAAATTTTTCATTTAGTTGATAAAAAAAAGTAGGTTTTAATTCTGAATGTACAGATGCATATTTGTTAGAATACATGATCTTTATTAATATTTCCAAACTAAGATATCCTTCACTCGTACACAACATGCTCTGAAGAAGGGACCGCATGAAATTTGATGACTGTGATCATATTACAGTTCAACATATGTTTTTTTTTTGTATGTCAACAGCCGAGAAAATACAAAAAAAAAAAACCTAAAAAATCTGAGTTTTGACCTTTTTTTTTGTAAAAATTTCAGCCCTTGAGAGTTAAAACAAATATAGATTTTTCTTTCAATGTATTCTATACTTAGCTAACTAAGCATATTTTACTGATTACAAATAGCCAGAAAATCGATTAGAAATGTTGCTTTTAATCCCATATTATGTTGTTGCTTTTAATTTTGAAAACCAACAAAACGTCAACGACTGAATTTTATATTTTTTTATTTAAGTCGTCTTGACTATGAAATAATGTTATAAATTGTTTAGTACCAAAGCGCCGTATTTGCAAATAATATTATGAAATTAAAGTATTGTTCTCAACATTTATAAGGTAGTGTACATAGACACTTTTTAAAACATAGGTACCACGAACTTTAACACTTTTGTTATTAAAAAGTTTCAATAAACTCCAATCATTAAAGCGCTTTTATTTTTTTTTTTATATCAAAGCGTCTGGAGTCGTTCAACTTGGCGTGTCGCTAGTATGAAAAGCTAATCACATTATATGATACATTCAAATATTCCATAGATTCGTTACAAATTTAACTGTCGTCAACAAATAGTAGGGGAAAAAGTGGGGAATATAGCTGAAGATTTCTCTAATGGGATTCTGGATTTCTGATTTTTTTCTAGATGTGATGCTCAGTGAATTTCGTTTGACATCGAAAGCTTTGAGCATCACAACGAAATTCATTGTGCTGCTTAATTGATACTCATCACGGTGAGTATCAATTTCAAATGATTATCTGAAATCTTGCAACTCTGGTTCGATGTTTCATATTTTTTTGTCATTTTGGTCAATATTAAAAGTGACAAAAGACCAAACAGACACTTCGGTTAAAAAAACAACAAAATTGATTCTTTGTAAAAAAAGAATACACACAGAATTCAATCAATTGACTTAATTCGAAATCAATTTTTCTTATTTTATTCTGTCACTTTTTTTATGGATCGTCTAAGGATATAAGTCATTTTTAAATTTTTTTTGTAGATTTTCAGTCTACTTTTCTGTATATTTATTTTATTATCTTCATTACTTTTTTCGAAAAACTACTTTGCATTCAAGTTCCGGTACTAAAATCAAAGCACGAGTAGAAGAGGTTGCAAAAAATCAATGCCTTTTTAGCAAATCTCTGTGTCGGAAATGCGCTGAAAACTGTACTGTACCAAAAATGATATGATTGGAAAATCACTACTGGAAAAAAGACTCGAGCTCTCAAGCAGAATGATACTTGACCACTACATTCAACCGAAACAAGAAAAAGATTTTATGGGATTTTCATTCTATTGGATAATACACCAAAAAATATATATAGCGAGAATCGAACTCATCGAAATCAACATCTCATCTCAGCTTGCCAGTGCGATATCTTACCCAGTGCACCATCTGAGTCGGTTTGCAAACGAAGGTTTATTTTCATAGTCGTTCTGCCACTGCCAATTAACTAAAAAACGCACTGCATTGACATTCTGCCGTTTGGGCGGTGTATTTTTTCATCCTCCGTTGTCATTGATGAATGTCAGTTATTAGAAAGCTTGTTAATGCCGGTATTTCTATTTGATCAGTAAGATTCTCGTACTTTTTATTTTGAAAAAACGTTACGATTCGATCGTAAGATTATGTCGTCTGGTCGTTCAGTCGTTTGGTTGACATTTTAGTGTTGAACGTCGACCAAAATCGACTAGAGTATGTAATTCCAAATATGGTTCATAGGGAGTCCCAAAATGGTTTCTGCCACTGCTAAAAAACCGACGTCATAGTACTTATCCAATCGTCCGGCTCCGAGTTACGCACATACATTTTTTTGTTTAAATTCATGATCAAGAGCAGTAAATCAACATTAGACCGGTGTGGAAAAAAATGTTGCGACGAACGAGTCGCATGTAAACTGTTCTAATTAAAATGCGCACACATATACCCATCTACGGTTAATTTGGTATGGTCATTGTCGTGACAATTAAATTCCGCTCACGTAATCGAGCAAAGCAGAGCGAGCTGATGATTCAATGTCACTATCATCGGGGCTCAGTTTTTAAGCTTTGCCGGCACGCCATCACGGAATCCAAGCAACCCGGTTGACAGTTATTTAGCAGCCTGGGATCCCAGCGCCTACTGTAAATACAAAAAAATAGTCAACTGTTTTAGTTTTTTCCTGCCTACTTCTCTCTCTATAACAAACATCAAAACGACGACAATGCTGATGATTGCCCTCCCTTCGTCAGCGAAACTTATTCGAAGAGTCGTCGCCGCGCTGCTGATGGCAATAATTGGAACTGGCTGATTAATTTCCTCCCCGAGATCAGACAAGGCGGACCAACTGTCAGTCAGTCGGTCGCTCGGAAGATTCCCGTATACGGGTTTAAGTGAGAACTGTCAGTTCTGTCTGGACAACATTCCGATTCTGGTTCTTCTCGAACGCACGGCGACTGAGAGACAGCTAAATAGTAAGAAGCAACACAACTTAACGGGAACCCGGTAACAACTTGCACTTTGCACCTCCTCCACGTGACGAACGGGCGGACTCTCAACAGTAGTCATTAAAAACGATGACTCATTAAGAAGAAGCGAAAATTTCTTCCTTCCGATTTCGCACCACAACGGAGGCTTTAGCAAATCACAACTGACGGGAATGACTCTGTCCTTCTCTTGAAGCAATTTCAAAGGGTACAATTATGAGTAACCGGCAAATGGGGGGTGGCGGAGATTTCACCTGTCCCATCGGACGAGTTATTCACGAGAGCAAAATGACAAAAAGCAACACGTCTGTAAGCAACTTGTTCTTATCTGGAACAGGATTCGCCTGACATAGAACTAAATAGACAGTGAAGAGAACTGGTTTGATTCCTTAGCTTTCGCGGCCCTTGAAAAGTCGGTTAAGGTTCCTGAAAAGGTTAATGGATTAAGTCATCAACAGGCCTTTAACAAGTCATCTCATTATGCCACAATTTATTAAATTTTAAACATAAGAGAAATCAATTAATAGAATAACTCAACATGTTAAGCAAACATTTATTTTGACGGAATTCACGTAAAAGTTGTTGTGAGTCTTAGATATTTAACATCGTTTTTGTATGAGTCCTCTCCTTCTGTTTTACCATGGACAGCAATTTTCATTAATTTTTTTTTTCTTTGTAAACCCCAGAAACTATTCAAGCAACTAGAACTAATCAGGCTACGTCAAAGTAACGGAAATTTCGTTCGAAGTGATGACCTTTTTTTTTGGTCGACGATCCAAATTATCACTTCAGCAATAGTATGAAATGTGGTTGCTTACTTATTTTTCTTCAAATTAGCAAATATTAGGTAAAATCAGGCTTGCTTTCAAAAATCAGGAAAAACCAATGGCTCATCAGGTTGTCAGGATGAGCCTCGAAAAATCAGGCAAATCCTGAAAAATCAGGCAAATTGGCATCTCTGATGGCGAATGTAAACATTAACAGAGAGTCACAAGGGAGAGAGAACGCCAATTCGCTATTGTTTTAGAATTGACGAAGAGTGAATTCGTGACGTTCACTTCAATTGTTGCCACTCGAACAGATTGGAAATCATTATAGGAGTGTTGCCAATATGAAGGATGGATAATCCAAACATATATGTATCACTAGTGTTGCAAACATCTAAATAATTTCAAATCTTTTTCCAGTACAATGAACAGCTCAAAAGCTTCGTTGATTCAAGACAAAATCTTCAAATTTGTTGCTTTTGTTAACTGAAAGAAGCGTGTTTTCAATGGCAAGATCCACCAGTATTTGAAACTCCATGTACCGCTTAGCAGTTATCAATATTTTATCAAAAACTGTTTGAAATTTCAGAAAAAGACCTAAAAATTGATTCAACTTTCTTTTTTTAGAGATCTCTGAAGGAAAAAGCCATAGTAAAATTGTTCTGATATCAAAAAGCCGTAAAACTATTTTGTATCGGAAACTGATAACAACCTTCATTTTTTTTCGGGATTGTTATTCCTTAGGTTGATTCATCACAATCATCTTTATTTTCGTCTAGTCATATAATCAAGTAAGGTTACACTAGTGATTGATATGTCGGATTATCCATCCGTTATAGTGGCAACACTTCTTTTATGATTTCCTAACTGTTCACCTGGCATTTATTCCAGTGAACACTACAAATTCACTCTTCGTCAATTCTTAGAACAAGGGCGGATTGACGTTCTCTCTCACTTGCGCCTCTCTGTTATTGTTTAAATTTGCTACGCGGTTCGTCAGATTAAATTAATCGCCGCGGAGTAAACATCATCGGGTCGTCGCGAGTGAGTTTCAACAAAAAAAAAATTAAAATTTATCGAAAATGTTCAACTTTTTGTTTACATTTTTTCCTTATAACAAAATATCAAAGATTCTTTTGGCATCTCGAATTGAGTATTATTTGATAATGTTTATGCCCAAGCATAATTTACTCAATTGCCCAATGCTAATTCTAAGTCTAGAAAATTCAATGATATTTTTATAAAAACTGACAGATTTCACTAAATTAACTAAAACGACAGAATTGACAAAAATTACAAAGTGTCAAAATTGCCAAAAAATACCAAATTTACAAAATTGTGAAAATAGAAAAAGTTTACTAAATCAACAAAATTCTCTTAAATTACCAAATCGCCAAAAATGACAAATTTGAAGATATTGACGACAATAGAAAAAATTAAAACAAATTACAAAATTGACATAATGCACAAATTGAAAAAAATGCTAAAAATGCCAACAATCATAAAATCTACCATTTTTGACAATTTTGATTAATTCAAAAAAATTGACAAATTTAACAAAAAAAATTGACGAAATGGGTCCATTTGACGAAAACTACAAAATTTATATAAAAATTGTCAAAAATTGAAAAAAATTGCCAAATTGACAGAAATAACAAAAATTGCCAAAATGACAAAAATAAACAAAATGACCGAAATGACAAAAATGACATTTAAGACAAAATTCACTCTTTTTTTTAATTTTATTAATGACCTTTTAAACGCTGAGTGTTCATTCGGGTCTTAATCTACTTAAAAACTATTTTTATAACTATTTACATTCTATTAATTTTTACAACTATTTACATTTTAAAAATAACAATTTTCCATTTTTTTACAACTTTACAATTTTTAAATCCACTCTTGTTTTTCATGTTTAATATGTTGATTTTGTCAGTTTTGTTAACTTTTTTTTGCTTTTGTCAAATTAGTTAATTTTATCGATGTGGTTAATTTTGTCACTTTAATCAATTTTTTTCAAATTTTGTCAATTTGGCAAATTAAAACAACTTTTTGCCATTTGTCAGCTTGGTTTTTTTTATTCTTGCCAATTTTGTCAATTTTCTCAAGTTTTAAATTTTGGTCAATTCTGTCAATGTTGTCAATATTATCAATTTCGTCAGTTTTGTCATTGATGTTAATTTTGTCAATTTGGTCAATTTTATCATTTATGTTAATTTTGTAATTTTCAATCTTATTTGTCAATTATGTAATTTTTTTTTAAATTTTTGTCAGTTTTGGTAATTTTGTCAATTTTTGTTGTTTTGTTTTAAATTTTTTTAAATATGTCAATTTTAACAAAAAATTATGACAAGTGATAAAATTGAAATAACAATATAAAATTAACAAAATTGTCAATAATAACTAAATTCGACGGATTATTGGACCCTACGTTACGGCATCGTATTTTACTCCAACGATTGAAATTTAAGCCAAATAGGTTTTCAATATACTCGTTTTCTTCACTATAGAGGCCAATTCGGACAACCGCTAAATTATTTATAACATTCTAAATTGTATTCTAAATTTTTATTTTTAAATTACCATATACTGTAACGCAAAAAAGAGTGCTATAATTTAAAATTATGATAATTTTCAAATAAACTTATCCTATATACAAATTTGAACTTTCAGGTTTTCAAATAATGTGCGATAGAAAATCTTCAATGAGAATTTTATGATTCAAAATTTAGTAAACTATCATTTGTTTATGATTTTGCATAAAATGTATCCACATATATGTAACAGACTGTAAGATTGACTATGTACGAAATCGTTTTTTATTTATTATTTCACGATGGTTTACATTTCGTAAACATAGTTAGAAAAGGGAAAAACTTCATTTGTTATTATTTCCATTATTTGTTATATTTTTTTTTTTACTTCTGGTAAAACATACTTATAAAAGTAGTCGTACAATTGCTGGATATTCCTAAAATATTTGATCATTTTCACTTCTTTAAACTTCCATTTGTGAAATCTAATGAGATGGAAAAACTATGTTAATGTGCCATCGAAAGTCCCTCAAATCTTCAAGTTATTCATGGAAAGAAGTAAAATATTTTTTACTGATTTTATAAGTA
Organism: Uranotaenia lowii; assembly: GCF_029784155.1. NCBI lineage: Eukaryota > Metazoa > Arthropoda > Insecta > Diptera > Culicidae > Uranotaenia > Uranotaenia lowii. The sequence goes on along the minus strand of NC_073692.1, from coordinate 12,671,071 downwards.
ATGCCTCCTTGAAAGCACTGCCAACCACTTTCAGCATCTCTAACGTATATTTATACAGGGTGGCCACCATATTTAATTTTTTTTTATTTCCATATTTTTCCCGCATGTTCTTAAGAAATTCCCGATTCTCAAAAACAAGAAAATCAGTCACAAAAGCTCTACATAAAGGTAGTTTTTCTCTAATAATAAATTTAATTTTAATTTTTAAAACAAACCCAAAAAATAAAGGCATTTTTAAGAAGATATCAATTTTAAAAACTTTAAATTAGAAAATGCGAGAAGAAACAGAAATAGTACAGATTTGGGTAATTTGAGAGAGTTTTCGAGAGCAGTGGTAATATTAAAGAAAATAAATATGAAACATTTTGTTTTTTTTTATAGAGGTATTTAAAGCAATGTGAAAAGATTTTTTTATCGGACATTCAGTGCTAAGAGTATGAATATGATAAACAGGTTTTCATTTTCATCTGCAATCATGTGTATTATTTATTTAAGAAAATTCGACTGGATCAAGGGCAGAGGTGCAAGGTGTCTTGATTTTTCAGGATTTGTCCTTATTTTTGGGAGACCGTCCTGATTTTCCAGAAACGTTTGAATCATTCTGATTTTTGGAAAATTGATTTTTAAAATATCCTGATTTGTCCTGATTTTCAAAATAATATATAAATTATAAATTATTATAAAAAATCTATAATAAAACAGTTTAACCGAAGATAATCTTTGGTTTGGATGCTATTAAAATGGTGTTTTTTTTTTAAATATAAACTGCTTTATTCAGTTGCAAATTTGTTGTGTTCAGTTGCAATTTGACAAAAATCACCTCTGATCAAGGACTGGAATATAGAAAAAAAGGCTCGAATGTCAAATTGGTCTGAATAAATCACTGACCAGTGAGCAGAAAATCAATTTTATTTTTTCAGAATGATCATTATTAAAACTTTTTTTCAAGTCTTTCAGAAAGTTTTGTATTGAACAGGTTTGCAATTTTCATAAAACTGTTCAGGCCTTAACTATAAAACAAAAATTTTGTTGATTTTTTTTGGTTCCGTTACGAGTTTTTATCTTGAACGTTTAGATACAGCTCTTTTAAAAAAAAACCCAGTTTCTTTTTCGAAAAGTAAAAAAAAATGCTGCAGCAAATTTGTATTTTCCAGACCTAGGTTTGAATGTATTTTACAATCTTTGTTGTAAAACTCCATGCTCTTCAAGAAAATTTTCAAGACGTGAATGCAGTTCAAAAACTGTTTTGATTTTACCATGTGAATGTGATGTGTTTCTTAAAGATTTTATCCATACAATCACAATAATACCAAAAATTTCTTTTTTCTCCTTAATATTCCACCTAAAAATATTACGTGAGTTTTTATTTAACAACCGGAGGACAAATGATCCGAATTCAACCAGACCAAACTAAAATCCATCAGTGTTTTTTCGATAAACTTAAATTAACTTCAATTGAATGAACAAATCATTTTCGCAAGAGTAGAATTAGAAAACTAGAAAATAAGCCTCAAAACTCGTTTTTACGCTACTCATTAATTTGAAGTGTATTCAAGAAGTACTTTTGTACTTTCTTCTGAACTGTTTCATTATATAAAGAATCAACGATTCAAGAAATTTCTCTAAAATAAACTCTAAGGACGTCACTTCATATGCAGATATCGACCCGCATTCGAAATTCCAATTTATAATTCTATTTTATTTACACATATTACCTGGAGTTTCAATTATGTGCCTTATTAGTTGATGTTTGGAATTTTGGTTAGTACATTTGGTTACTTAAAAAAAGAAGAGTTGACATATTAAGGCAGCACAGAAAGTCAAAAAGAAAAATCTAATATTTCTTCCAGCTTTTTCTCGGTAAAAACTGTATTGAAATCTACAATTTTATGACTTTTGAAGTTTCGAGTTTAATATTTTAGAACATGGTTTGGTTGTTAGTTTAACAATTTTTCAGTTATCCTGGAGCATTGGAGCAACTGAGCCAAACATTCCTGATCTCTTGGACGACTTTTTCCCGCATTTTCTGACTTTCCCGAATGAGTGGCCACCCTGTTCATACACGCACAAATCAGACTCTACTCCAATAATGAACTTCTTTGGAGGTGGAATTATTGGTATAAGATTCTATGCCGGACCGGCATTAACAAGCTTCCTAATAACTGACATTGTCCTCCCAGCGAAAGAAACCAAACAAAACATATCCTATATTCTATAACAAGACAAAGCAGGATGGAAACAATCTGCCAACAAGGACATTAGAAAAAAAATTCTATGTTTTCAACCGACGGCAAGAAAACACCAACCATAACATTTTAATTATTATCTTTTATAATTCAACTTCTCAGCACTATATGCATAAATTACATCAACATAAACCAATGAGAAACGACAAAATATCAGCTCTAAATACCTGGAATAAATGATTGCAATTCCAGATAAAATAGGGTTTCACTGATCCGTACAAATACCCATCAATAATGGGGTCCCGGAAAGAGATGGTAATTTTGTCTCTATTTCACGCGCTTACAAATTAACACCACACCTCCTCTACGAAATAACACATCCCAGTTTTCAAGTTTAATTTACGCGCATCGTAGCTTCAATCCCAGAATCATCATCATTCCGCAATCAACGCATCAATTCACCATTAATCGACGACAAGAGACAAACTAGTCGCTTAGAAGAAGAGATTCCGAAAAAAGTTTTTTCGCTGGACTATCCGAAATAGACTTGGTCACACTTTTGAGTGCGCTCGCGCGCTCCTCCCTCTCAAAGTCAAAGTCGATCAAATATTAGGGGGATGATGAGAAGAGTTGAAGGAAAAAATCGAGAAAAAACAGTGATGTGCGTGGTGATAATTATAGTACTTGGCTGTCCCTTTCTGTCTCACTGGCTTAGTTTTGAGGCGCTGCTGGGCTGCGCGATCGGATAGTCAGACAGGGTACCAATTACTTAACACTTTTAGTTTTGACGAAGCGAAACCGCCGCCGCGCGCATTTTTCTTTCTCGGTTTGGTCCGGTTGCTGCGCACCTTTACCTAGTTTTTAGCTTGTCTCTATTTTCTGGTGGCTGCACTCGAAATTTTTAGGTCGAATTACCCACTAACTGGAAAGGTTATGAGCTCGCGCATTTTAGGAATGCCAGCGAAGTGCAATGAAGGATGATGACGACGACGGTATAATGATGTGAGAAATATTATGATTACTGTTGTCGAACCCGTTTGGGAATTTGCAAAATTTGTTTTTCGCGAGTGTTGCGAATTTGCCAAAAGGTTAGAGCAGATTCGACAAATCGTGCTTGACCTGTGCCATAATCAAGTGACCTTTGCCGAACGATGAGTCGACACAATCGGCCCAGTTCCAATCGAAAACGTGGGAAATATTTGTAAGATGACCAAAACATTCTAGGTTAAAATCCAGTTTCAATGTTTTAAATTAACCCTCTGTAAAAATATTTTTATAATTAAATAATTCCTTGAAATTCAAACCGAGCTGATTGGGTGTAAATTTTTCGTGTCAGCTATCGCCAAAGCTGTATCGCAGCAAAATGCAAACAAACCTAGCACGCTCCACTTAAGGGCAAACTTTTTTTTCGATTATCAATTGCAAGTTCATTTCCGTTTGGAAAGCCCAACAACATAAATCACAATCCTTCCTTCGAGCTCTGCTCGATAACCGGCATACGATTCCGTCAATGTGTCCACCCCATACCCAATATCAATAAGAAGCAACGGCTGCAACCAACCATTATTCATTTGAAATCTACCGCCAAAAACTTCTTCGAACAGGCCCAACGATTGGATTTGGACAAGATCGGCAGGCGCCCATTTCTTCCTTAAATCCAGATCGATTGGCTTCAGGGTGGCGGCGGCCGCATATTTCGATCGACTGTAAGTGGCCAAGAAAAATGATCACCTTTTCACTCTGCGGTGTCTCTTTTGGAGCACCTCTTCACGCCATCCTGGTTCCGTTCCAGATATCGGTACCGGACTTCGGTAGTCGATCACCACCTATCGTCGTCAGTAGCAGTTGAGGAAAACGATGCGGGTCGACCCAGAAAACTACCACATATATACGCCTCGGTAGCTTTAGGAGGCCAAACGGAAATCCCACAGCACCATTAAATATCCGCGATCGGACTAGTGTTATGGGTTGCTGTTGCTGTTGATTTATCTTTGGCGACGTGCCGCCGCCACCGCCAACGCCAACGCCAAACGCCTGACGCCGATGCCGATATCGCGCGCGCCCTGGCTTTGCATTTTGTCACGCATGGAAATCTGCATCAACGCGAGAAGAAGGTTTTTCTTTTACTTCTACTTGGGATATGCCGGGTACTACTGCTGCTGTTGGTTGACGTCGTTATGGTTAAGATCACGACATGATCCCGGCAGTGAGTTCGTAGAGAGCTACAGAGGTGTGTTCGATTTTTTGGAATAAGAATATGAGTGCTTTAGGAGACTCTTCAAACAAATATATTCAACCAATTGAATCTAAATGAAAAAAAAATGAGCAAATTGTTGAGATTTTTTTGGGAACAACTTGAATCCATAATTGGAAGCTTGACTTGCCAGAATTTAGAACCACTTATAAACTAAATAAATTCTGAAGTTGCGTTGATGTTCTCAAATCAACCAAGTACGGCCTTAACACTGGTTGTGTTTAAAAAAAATTGAGAAGGAAAGGCCACTACAGGACTTAGAACACAAGTGTCAAGTTTTGTCATCAGCCGCTCGATCTACTGCTTTCAGAAAAAAATGTTAGAACAGTAACACGGGTAGTATAATTTTGCTGCTACGATAAATTTGAGTCAAAACTACACTTTAACTTTGGGGTTGTATCAAACAACTTTTTTTTAACAGAGAAAAAAGAAGTACAAAAAAAATCCAAAAAGTGCATACAAAACCATAGAGAAATCTGCTTGCCAACAACGTGGAACGTTCAAATTTACGGGATGAATAAACAAACAAGTTTAAAATCCCAGATAAAAGAAAAAAAAACAACTTTTTTGAATTAAGCGCATTGATTTACTTTGCTACACTACCAATATAATTTAAAATAGAAAAAAAAAATCAGTTTTCGGATCCTTATCTTGATCCTGTTTCGAAAAGTGATGCCGATTCTAATTTTGACTCTTCTGCTCCAAGTCTTTGATGCTTATCCTGAACTCAAAGTTAGATTTCAGATCCTGGATCATGATCCCGATGGCGACCTCTGATCCAGATCATAATTTTGATTCTAATCCTTGTCTTGATCCTGGATCACGATTCTAACTAATAATTTCGGATTCTAAACATCATCTATTTAGGATCTTGATACCAGATTTTGGAGCTTGAATTTCGACCTCATATTTTGACTCCGATCTTAAAACTGAACCCTGATGTAAACCTTGGAATTTGATCTTAGTCATCTTAGGTCTTAATCTTAGGCCTTCATCCACACTGATTCAAATTTTTAATCCTGGACCTTGATCCTGAACCATAATTTTGAACCCTTATTGTGGATCTAGATATTTTCCGGGATATGAGTTATGATCGTGGACCCTGATACTGCTCCTGAATTCTTCTCTAGATTCCAAATGCTTAACTTGCATTCTGATCCTGGATTCTGGATCTTCGATCTTGATTCTGATCTGGGATCCTGGGTCCTGTTTCTGGACACTGATCCAAAATTATGATGCTTTTCGAGGACCCAGTACTGATTTCCAGAACCCTGATGCTGATTCTGATCCTGTATCATAATTTTTCATCTTGCAGGGTGGCCACTCAGGTTCATTTTTTGATTTTCTGCATTTTTCCCGACTTTTCCTTATCTCACGAAATTCCCGATTCTCGAAAGGGAACAAAAAATCATTCACAAACGGTCAACTTAACGGTTTTTTTTAAACTAAACACAAATGATACCGGTTTGGGAAATTTATGAAAATTAGTGTAAGCGGTGACAATACCAGAGAAAATAAGTAGTTTCAAGTAATTCAACGAAATTCGGCTTAAAATCATCCAGGCTTATTTTTTTCTCTAAAAAACATAAGAACATTTTCCCATCTTTGAAGAGCAAATTTTCTACTCAAAGACCTCTATTCTGCATAGTTATTTAGATTATAATATTTTATATTGAAAAGGAACACATTTTGTGAAAGAGTTATATTCAATATCTTCATTCCCTAACAAATATGAAATCGTATCAAAAATGATAACTTCACAATGGTGTTGCGAATCGTAATTCAAACTGCATAGTAAAAAGATCGTATAAAATGTCGTCTGATGTCACGATTTTTAGAATAAGTGTTTTCTTCGCGTGATACATTTCCGATTACTTTAAGCTATTTACATTAAGAACAGCTCTGGAAAAATATTCATAAGCCAAAATGTTTACTTTTGACATTTTTGATGTGACTCGAAAGAAGTCTTAAACTTTTAATATTCCAAAATAGGCTTGTGGATTTCGTTTTCTCAAAACTGTAAAAAATTTTGATGAACCATGTTTTCAAATTAAAATCTAATGTAATAAAACCAGGAAGATCATCATGTTTAACAAAGTTTAAATCCCTTCAATTAAAAAAAATCATTTTTAACCGAAAAAATCGGAATAAAAATTGGGAAATTTAAAAGAAAAATTTCTTGCAATCCTAGATATCTTTTTTTTCGATTATAGTCGTTTAACATATTGAAATAAAGTAATAGAAATACCATAAGTCATTTTTTTTTTCAAAACTCTGGATTTTTTTACAAATTTTAAATGCTTTTTCTTAATTTTACTTGATTAAATACGTTAACATACTTTAAAAGTATGAAATAAAAAGAAAAATGTGCTGACAAGAATTTTATGGCCCGCAAACAAATTACATCTCTCAAATTTGGCCCGCCACCTGAAAACGTTGGCCACCCATGTTCTAAAGCTTTCGTCTCCAATGCTTTCAAGGCAAAAAAAAAGCTTAAAAATTTTCAAAAAAAAAGCTTAATAACGAGATTCACTAACACTTAGCAAAAAAATGTTGGACATACGATGTTTAGCTTTTTTTATCAGATTTAAGCTTTTCAGTTGTTCCTGAGAAAATATCACTTGAATCACACGGTGACATCAACATAGTTTTGAACTGATTCACGTCTTGAAAATGAATCTTATTTTTTGAAAAGCATAGGGTTTTACCAGAAGTATGTAGCTTGACACGATTACTCTATAAAACGTATGACCAACATCTTTTTGCTAAGTGTTAGTAATTCTCGTTTTTAAGCTTTATTTTGAAGATTTTTAAGCTTTTTTTTTATCTCCAATGCTACCAAGGCAAAAAAAGCTTCAAAATCTTCAAAAAAAAAAAAGCTTTAAAACGAGATTCACTAACACATATCAAATAGATGCTGGTCATACATTTTATAGAGTTATCGTGTCCAGTTGCATTTCCATACTCCATATGACCACAATTATACAAAAAATTTCATTTCTGTCTCCTTAACGTTTGATCTGAAAATATTTTCTGAATTTTTACTTTATACCGGAGAACTTTTGGTCGAAATTGAATGTACGAATCATTCCTACAAGAGACCTCCGTCAATTATATTTGCTTTTTGGATCTTGCAAATGAGATTCGAACTCTGTTGTTTCTAAATTTTCTCATGATGATGGCGACTAATTCGGTCTGGTTGTGTGAAATTTATAACCCAACCAAACATTCGTTAAAAGGTTCACTGAAAATACAAATTTTAACATAAATAAGATGACAAGCCCCCAAACTAGTAACTATGCCACGCATTTATTGAAAGTTTATTGATTTAAAATACATACTCCTTTTTTTGAACCGATTCATTAATAAAAATTCAAAAAATATCTTTAAAGTATACGACGAACCTCTGACTTCACTTCATATGCTGATATCGACCCGTAAACGAAGTTCCAATTTCTAATGCATTTTTAATAGCACATGTCTAACATGTATTTAGAGTTTTGGCTAAGACATTCCGTTACTTTAACGAAAAAGAAAATGCAAGTTGTACACAAATAATTCTAAACGGAAAATCTTTAATTTACATCAGCTATTTCTCGGTAGCAACTGGACTAAAGTCTACAATTTTCATCATTTTTCAGTTGCTCGAAAATTCGAAAATCATTTTAAAGAACATTGTTTGGGTGTCAGTTTCAGTTTTTTTTTTCATTTTTAGTTATACTGAAGCATTTGATGCACTAAAATATATGCACTGAGCAGCTTAGTCAAACAATTTCCGATTTCTTGTAGGACCTACAATGTAGGTATTCCCGGCTTTTTCCCGATTTTTCCCGACGGATTTCAAATCACGACTTTTTCCCGCATTTCCCGGCTTTTCTGAATGAGTGGTCACCCTGATCTTGATCCTGGATCCTTTTTCTAGATTCTGATTCAAGTGGAAACGAGTTGTTGTAATCTTTTCAAGTTGATATTTTTCGGTGATTTTCGAATCAAATAATAAAAATTTCTTTAACGTTGTGGCCTATTTGACAATTTCAGCCATCTTCAGAAAACTGTATTCAAGTTTTTTTTACAAATTAATACACAGAGTTCACACAATATTTCAAATTTACGGCACAGTCGTCCAAATCCCAGAAAAGCTGGAAGATAGTCGATTTTAGAAGCGGTCAAGATTATCTATCCATATACTTCACCATGTTACGGTACTTTCAGGCTACAGGAAACAACCATGAAGATAAAACTCATAAGTTTACTTGTTTAGGAATTCTCAAAAAAATACTTTGAAAAGTTTGACTATTGTTTTAAAATTTCAGACAAATTTGCTTACATTGAATAAAATTAAAATTAAAATTACGAATGTATTTTGTTTTGCAACAATTTTAATATTTTTGCTAGGCTTTCTCATACATGATTGAATTAAAATTTGTTTTTTTTAGGTTAAGTTGACAGATTTTGTATGGAATTTATTAACGAAAACGATACAATTTTTAAATTTTTGAACTACAACTAGAGATAAAAAAAACTCCACATAACTCTTCTCTAATTTTATGTGGGATAGATTCCCACATTTCTGAACAATAACATATTGAAAATTGGCTGCCTTTTTGCCATTTTTGGAAAACGGTCTCGAACAGTAAAACACTTTTTTTACAAATTTGACTTCTGAGCAAAGAAACTTTCGGATCACGAAATAGATTGGTTTTTAATTGGATTTTAATATTTAGTTTTCTTAACTTTAGGTTTCTGAAAACATATTTGGTTTTCTCGAAATTCTTTCAAAGAAATCCCTATAATATTTTGAAATTTTGAAAGTAATATAGTAATTAAATAAATTAGGAAAATAAGAAAAAAACAGTTTTTTGTTTTTATCTCGTATTAAATTGTTTGGTGAAAAAATGAATTGAGAGCCAAAAATGTTGAAAACATACTTATTACCGTTTTTTTGGAATTTGATCACTGTGCGGCGCCGACTTCTTCGAGATGTCAGCTTTGATCCTTGAATTTTGGAAATGTC